>NC_064472.1:47829651-48064651 GCF_023343835.1 Lagopus muta | reverse complement strand
ATGGAGAATGGGCAAGTAGCAAGGAAGGCAGAGCTCGTTCGGTGACAGACAGCTGAGCAGCTGCAGTGTATATAGCAAGTATATTGCAGACTTTAAGCCAAGGAAAGTGGCAGCTGGTGCAAACTGTCCATGAGTAAAGGTCCTACTTGTTGGTTGAAAATAGTAAAAACATTAAGCGGAAAACATGCAAGGTGCCAGGCTGTGCCCTCACTAAGCAGTCCTGCAAACAAGTACTGTCCTCATGAAAATAAGGGAAAGATTTATCTTTCTGTTAGGCCAATACTGAACACTTTTCAAAAGCTGCTACCATTTAAAAACATTGAGTTCACCTGACCATTCCTAAATGGAAAAAGCTTGACATCTTGTGCTCTTCAGGTCTCCTCCTGGCTGCACCTGGAGCCGGTGAGATTTTGCAGAATCAGGCCTTTGTGTGAGGTCTCCTGCAGCTGCTGAGCGCTGTATGTAGCAAATACTTCAGTGGCTGTTTTCAAGGTTGGAGAGTAGCTTTCTTTTTTGTTTGCTAGTTTTATCATTGCTGTCAGAAAGATCTCGAAGCTGAATTAGGAGTGTGGTGCATAATGTGATTATCAGGAGGCAGGATGCAGCTTATTTAGAAAGGCTGTTGCTCTTCCTTAAAAAGTGAATGAACAAGCATGGATCATGCGTGATGTTAATGGTTAGACATCAAATGTAACAAACCCTTGCAGTGATGCTTATCAGGCTTTCTACATTAGTTTTACAATATCTCGGTTCCTGCACATACTTGCATTACAAAAGGCCTTGTGTTCCCCTCACAAGGAAGCCAAAACAAGCGTGCATATCATCATTCCTACTGAACAAGTGCCCCTTTTGTCATTGCTTATTTAATTAGTAATTCTGCATTTATTTGCAGGTAAAAAAAAGAAAAAGAACTGCGCATACTTCCTGTACTGTGGTTTCATTAGCTGGGTTTCCTCAAAACTCTTGTACTCAAGAGAAATTTTGCCAAGTGGCTAAATGAAATGCACACAGTATGAATATATATGATGTTTTAATGATGGGATTTTTGCATCCATGAATAATACAGATTTTAACAAGAACCGGTAACTGCACAAAACAGTAAAGTGGTTAATATAACAACCTCTCATTGCTGGAACTCCATTGATATCAGCAGGCAGTGCATGCCTCCCTCCTGCTTCCCTTTCCTCTTTCTGTAGCACCAAAATTAGTCTGATAGGTCATGCAGATTTTCCAGATAGCTTTTGAAGGCAGGTGCTTTATCTATACACTGTACTACAGCCACATCCTATGAGCTTCATTTGAGGAAGCTCAAGGTTTTTGAATAAAAATGGACCTTCACATTTTGAACACAGCCTTTGTTTCCCATGCTCTCTAGCAGTGTTCGCATCCAAATTTAAAACTGTCACTTCGCTTTCTCTCTTCAGGAGCGACAGACTGAGAGTGTTTACAAGAAAGTTGTGGACTCCAAGAGGTTTGATGTACACAAGTCAAAGCAACGTGATCTTTATGCGCTGAGGCAGAGTAGGGTAATCCTTCCTCCCTGCTCCAGCCAGATAGTGCTGAAGGGAGATTACTTCTAGAACAAGTCTTTGGAGACTGTTAGAGAAGGCTGCATGGATCTGCAGACAGCAGCTGCCCCAGTATTTGGCTGCAGTAACAACTGCTAAAGGCCTGATCACTTTCGTGTTGTGTTGAGATCTGTAGGGCTGCGACATTGCCTGGAAGGAAAAATGAGCATTTTACCCTCTGATACATTTCAGAACAAGGGTTTAAGTGGAATGTACCTGGGAGCATTGGACCTGTGTAATCAGGTGTTGGGCAAGGTGCTCATAGACAAGTGATGTCAAAGAAAGACCCATTGAAAAGGCCTGTTTGCTCATCCTTTCCCTTTCTGACAGCTCCTCCATACACTGTCCTACTGTCAGACTGCTTACTGCCATCTCTAATGCCACTCTCCCATTAAAAAAGAATCTCAATTCAGTGATTTATTTGGATCCTTGTATGAGTATTCTGCTGCCTGTTCAATTTTTTTTCACCTGGAGATACCAAAATCCTGAATTTTGACCTCTGACCAGAGCTCTTTTCAGGTGGCTCTTTTCAGGTCTGTGCCCCACTGCTCACAGCTCCTGCTGCCTGCCACAGTTCATTGCTGTGAGGTGAGGACAGCCCTCAAACTGAGCCACCGATGGCCCTTGATCTCAGAGAAGAAGCTGAAAGATGCTTCAGGTAAGAACAAAGCTGGAAAAGCTGCCTTCATGAGCAGTGGTTCCTGTTTGAAGCATAGAGCATATGCATTTGAGGGAAAATAAGTAATTTATTATGGTAAAATTATTTTTCCCAAAAAAGAAAAAAGGAAAATATAAAACAAAGAGTGAATTGAAAGGATTCATGGCTGAGTGCTTTCAAAATGATTTCTTTAATTTCCATGAATGGTCAGTCAGGGAAATAAAAGAAGAAATATTTGTGATCTTCAGTGCAGATTAAAATAAACCAGCATAGATCTTATGCTTTCTTCCCAACTTCCCCATGTGGAAATTTATTTTGTGTTATATTTAAGCTCACTGTGAAACAGGTAGGTGATTCTCCCCTATGTGTGCTGGCATATGACACACTTACTGCCAGTGTCACAGAGCAAGTTATCCCTGCTTGTGCTATCTGGGCATCTTATCACTGTTGTTTGCCAGCTCTTCGCTCTGCATGCTTTCAGTGAAAGCTTGTCCCAGAAGCCAACATGAAAACTTGTTTCAGACATAATTACCTGTTTACTTGTTTAAGCATAATTGAAACAAACAAACAAAAAGTAAGAATATCACCACTGAGAATATTAAAGGACAAAGACATTCCTTGTTTCAGCTCTCATAGGCAACAGCTAACTGACTTAAATATCTGGCTTAATACACTGAAAAGTAATAACTCTCTTCTATTTTGAGACACCTGTGCTTTAGCAGGCTGGTTACAGGAGCCATGCATTTTCCTCTTCCTTTCCTGAATAAATCATGAAGTCTGAAAAAGCTGCTGTGGAAAAGACCAGAATGAACATAGACACCTCTGCTATGTGAAGCATGTGTTGCCACTGCAGGAGCACTAATGGATGTAACCCAGGCTTAGTCCTAGAATGTATACCCCAGACACTAAACTGGGGCTTGAGGAACTGAAAAAGATCACATACTAAGAAATGGAAGAAGAAAATACATGCAGTCTTGCACAGAAGATTTTTTGGGGGAAAAAACAAAGCACAAGAATGTTCTAATTGGGCATCCCACAGAGAAATGAAAAAGGAAAGCCATTCTTGTGGTAAGCAGCAGGGTGTGGAGACTCCTGGGGAGAGTCTTCTGAAGGAAAGAGAAAACACACACTGACTCACTGCGCAAGCAGTTTCCATTTGGAAAAATTAGGCAAGAAATATTAACATGCCAGATTCAGGAGCTGTTTACATCAACACAGTGCACTGCTTATTGCACACACAGAGTGAGCAATACTAAGCCTGGAAACCATCTTGTCTCGTCTAACCTCAGAGCATCCACTGTGAATTAAAAGGGGCAAAGGAGAAATGGTGCAAGACCTTGGAATTCAGTGATAAACAGAAAAGAGCTTTAAGAGTTGGACATCTGGTGCTGCACTGTGATCCCTCTTTTTTGTTTTCTGATTTGTCTGCAACTAGAAGAGAAAGTAGCATATCTAACAGCGATTCTGTCTGTAGGGTATGGTGGAAAGAAGAGAATTTGAACACAGCATTATCACATACTCTGTCCTGTAGACAAGCCTTCACGTCCAGCTACTGATAAAATACACTCTCACACTACTGTGTCTTTATTTTGAGGGAATCATTAACTCTACCATTAGAAATTAAAATGAAAACTGAGGGGCAGAAATCTCTTGAAACACAGCTGTTGAACGAACTGGGAGCAAGAATGTATACAAAACTGCAGTAAAGTAAAGGAAACACACTGACTTTCCTTGGAAGCCAGCGTGCTCTCTCCCTTTTGCCCAACCCCATCCAGTCACTTAGCAATTACAGTTGAAAGCATTCGCTTTATTACTGAGTGCTGTAGGGTAGGTAGCCTGAAGAAATGCAGTAACAAACTTGTTTGAGCAGAATGCTAGGTGTGGATACATGCATGTGGTTGAAAAGCTTCTGCACTGGCAAAAACTTGTATGACATACTATTTTTAACAGGGGAAGATGACCATGACTATGACAAACCATATATTCATGGATGAGAATGCTCTGGGTACTAAGGAATATAGTGAACAGATTGTCAGGCTGTGCTGAGCCTAGCTAACAAACAGTGCAAGGAGAGGTATGTTTTGCCCAGAAGTGTTAACTCCCATGAAAAATTGCAGTGTAAAATCATGGGCAGCAGGCACTCTAGAGGTTGCTGAGTTTCCAATTCATCCCATCCTGAGCTTTTCCCCTGTAAACCCCATCTCCACACAAAAAGGAGGAGATGGGAAAGCCCTGTAAGATAAACAGACTATAGCTTTAATATCAGAGGTTGGCACTGCTCCCTAGCTCGTTCCTATAAATTTTTTTAGTACATAATTTTTGCTCTAACCCCACCACCACTTAGCTCTGTCTCTTTGGAATTCTTATACAGAGTAATTAACTCTGCCATGGTAGGACTTTTGTGAGGATGAAAGGAAGGATGAGTCTCTCCTCTAGCAGGTAGGTGTTCCCAAATCAGGAAGCTCCCTTTGTGAGACATGTCACACAGGGTAGAGGACAGTCACAGTTAGAAAAGACAGTGTGGTCTCTTTAAAAGATTCCTGGTGCTGTTTCTTGTCAGTCCAAGAATCTGTTGTTTTTTTTTTCTTAACTAGAATTCATTGACTTCTCACTAAATATGTTTACCCAGTGTGATTTCCATCAGATGGATAGCGACCTTGTTTTCTTCTTCAAACCTTTTCTTTAAGTGTTGTTTCAAACTTAATTCTGTGCTGTCACATCACATGCAGCTTTTGCCAGCCCCATCTGCTCAGAAACACAGCTGGGAGGCTAAAACTGCTTGTGATGCCTCACACTCAAGAAACACTCATCTTAAAACAAATCTCTAAAATATTCTGCCAAATGGCATCTTTATAAATCTCTCTAACGTCATAGAAAAGGAACAGTAACCAGAAGCTCTGTGTGCACAAGAAGAAGCAATCACTAGCTACCCATCTGAAGAAAATAAGAAATGCTAATTAGGAAAATTCTGTAACTCAAAGTGTTCTACAGATCTACTAACTGCTATTTTTTATGTGTCAATATAAATCCTTTTTCAATAGCTGTTAAAACTGAAAAATCAGAGGAATAGAAGTGGTTTGAAGGGGTAAAAAATGAACTAAATGTTCGAACAACGCGATATAATTCTTCACTCACACTGTAGGCAGTCAGATCAGGCTATTTTAAAATTAGATGTAATTTGCATAACATATTTCACTGTTATAATTCACTGTCTGTATTTATAGCCATGTCATAACAATCTAGCATTTTCTTTTTATTTTTCCCTTTGGCTGGGGTTTATGATGTGTATGAAAACTGAGTCAAAGTCATGCACTGTTTGTTCCAAAAGCACAAGCCAGATGAAGAGACATTGGGTTGTCCCAAGTTTAGAGCACTGCTTGATATGATAATTCCAGACTCCAAGAATTAGCCTTGACAACTCTGGTTTTTTTGCTTCTTAACTAAACAAAGTAAACCTTTTGCAGTGAGTGATAGTTTGAAATAGCCAACTATGTGCACATATTCCAATTCTAAATTAAGGCTGGCCAGAAATCTGTTCAAATAACTTGACACTTTTGTTGTTACATATTCATTGAGAAACAAAGAAGGCACCGAATGCTGATGTCCTCCAGAAATAGTCAGCTACAGGGCCTGAAAATAATGACATGAACACACTGCTGCAGCAGAACAAACAGCAGAAAAGGTCATTTCACTGATTATTGTATTTGGGGGGATTTAAGCACTAGCAGCACAGATACGTCTGCTTTCCAGTAGAGTTGCCACTTAGCAACAGTTTTGAAACTTACATCAGCAAAGCTTTGCTGGATGAGAATTGCTGGAACAAAATCCTCAGAGACCATCTGAGGAGGTTTCCTTCTCCAAAAGCTCTGTCAGGGATACATACATCTCAGCCATTAGGGACATGAAGCATAAGCATGCTCCAGTAAGGTAGATTAAAAACATTTGTGATTGGTTTGATTTGTATGAAACTTTCACTGTTGAGTGTGTTCAGTACAAGCCCAGCTTTCAATGTATATTTCAAACAAACGTGGTGCTCCAAAAATAATGCCTCGTGTTATATGAAATTTGTCTGTGATGTTTTGGGGCTGCAAAGGGGTGATCCTTCTGGATTTCCTGGAACTGGGATGAACCATAAACTCTTATCACTGCATTACAGCACTGACTGAGCTGAACGCTCAGACTTCAAGACTCAGGCCATAGAAGAGGGCAGCCTTTGTCTTACAACACTATTACACCAGGCCTCATAACAGTTTGAAGATTGTGGAGCACATTGGCTATCTTGGCTTGAATGTTCTACCACATCCTCAGTCTGGATTTGGCACTTTCTGACTTTCACTTGTTTGAGCTGATGTGACAGTGCACTCCTTGCTGCCCTCCACCCAGCCTTGTCATTTTTACTAAGGCCTAGAACATAGTGGGGGGCAAAAAACTATGTATTTGGGACTGATAACAATCAAGACTTTACTGAAGACAGTTTACAACTACCATGTTGTCTCAAACTGAAAGCTCAGAGAACTGGTAACGGACACTTAGTTCAATAGATCACATTTTAGGTTGTTATCGTCTTGCGCCATAAATAGAACCCCTTCATGAACTCTCCTTCCAGGCAGCTGGCTACACATCAGAATCTCCTCTTGAGTAGGAACACTTCTCAAGGTTACTTAATGTCTGTGCAGAGATTCACCTGGTGATGCCTTGCTGACAGTTATTTGGTAAGTAATTTATTGTTTTTAAGCCATACCAGCTTTGCTAAGATTTGATCTTAGATTCACTATTGACTCCCACCCTCTGTGTAGCAAATAGACAAAGGTATCTAGTCATTTCAAATCTAGTTAAGTCTCTGTCATCGTTCAAATCACTAGATAAAATAGCTATTTTATATCAATAAATATCCTTCTGCCTTTCCTGTATGAGTAAAGCTGCTTTAGTCTCCATTCACAACAGGCAATGTAAGATGAACTGTGTGGGTAACATTTTTGTAGCACCTGCACCATCATAGCAGCTGTGAAACAGTGGGTCACCTCTGCTGGTGCAGACTTTTATGAGCATGGCATGCAGGCTCTTGTTTAGCACTTGCAAAAATGCCCAGCTAATGATGGTGACCATGTTGAAAAACTGTTTTGTAGCTGAGAATTAGCTTCATCAAGTAGTGTTGTTGTGCTTTTTATATCTCCTAAAAGGAAGCATTACTTTCAGAGCAACCTATGTATATTTACTAACATTGTAATAGTTTCCAATTCTTTGGCATTCATCTTCTGTCTGCTTATATAATGCATTGAAGAAGAAACTATGTGAATGTTTCTGAGAAGTTCTTAGCATACCTTTTCCTTAATTTTTTCTGTGAAGTTGAGGAATCTTTAACAAAACAGCCTGGCAGCTTGATCTGCCTAATGGCAAGAGTGTGCATCAGGATTGATTTAAATGGCAAGAAATATTGAGAAAGAGGTGAGTCTTCCAAACTGTATCTGATAAACACAAATTGGTGGTCCAGCCTCCTTTAGTCACTGATCACTCCAGGGACAGAAAGACAAAACAAAACAAAACAAAACAAAACAAAACAAAACAAAACAAAACAAAACAAAACAAAACAAAACAAAAGCAGACAGAACAACAACAAACTGTGAGAAATGAACAGAATAAACAGGATGTTTATGTCAGATCAGAATTGCAGTATCTGACTGACAAACACTGGTCCCATGGATATATTTGTGTGGTACCCTGTTGGGATGTGTGCCATCTTTCTGAAATAATGAAAATGGCATAACTGTGGTAGGGAAGCTAAAAAATTCACCTGAGCAAACTTTCTGGACATCTCAGGAAATAAGGCTGTTGTATTAATACTATTGTCTAAAACCGCATTGGCCATCATTTCATTCCATTTGACTGGAACTTGTCCAGTCAAATTGATGAAAACAACTTTGCTTTTATTTCCCTTCCTCTTGCATATGATGGAGTCATTTTTAACTGTGTACATGCACAACAGTGAGTGGATTCTTATTTATGTTCTAAAATCACCATCACAGCAGTAATCAAAATAGCTGTCCTTGGTCTGAAGCTACTCCAGGTTTCTAGTTAACAGTGGGCTAAGAGCTAATTTCCAAACTGCAGATAAATGTGCAGTTATTATCAGGTAGGGATTTTGGTGAAGTCAGCTTTTGAATTTTATTGTTGCAAGGAGTAGGTGCAAGTGATAGAAAAGGGCTTTCTTATTCAGTTTCTTGATTCAGAAAGTTGCCCTACAATGTATGCACCCTTCTAGTGTTGATTGGTGTAAAAAAATCAAATATGAAAGTCAATCCAATAGCCACAGCCTGGTGGAAATCTCTATAGCAGTGGTGTTCACTCAAAATGCCTTGACAAATATAGTCAATTCTTCCTCTACTTCAGTATTTTGTGCAGGTATTATAACCCTTAAATAGCTTAGGTGACCTCAGTGCTATGGGAAGGCAGCTGTGGGGAACCAAATTCCTCATATGTACAAAAATGACACAATGATTTCTATTTCCTCTCTGAGGGATTATTATAGTCTTGATGGCTCCTCATCATTAGCGTGTTGGAGGTAATTCAGGGTGAAAACCTCGCGCTGCAACTATGTTCATGGGCTTGTAAAAGTCTGTTCAGCTTTTGGAGATGACGCTCTCTATGAAATATGGTTCTCAGGGCACTGTTGACACCGCTTGGTCTTGTGGACACTAATTTCGACTTGATATCATGACCTCTTAACAGCCAAGTAGTGCACAAGAGATGTCATTAAGCCAAGTATGAACCACTTCACCATTGTTATGGACACCAAACATAGTAACCAAGTGGAATATTCAGAAATTGAGCGAGGCTGGGAGTGGGAACTTGAGTACAATATGTCAATTCTGCATTGTTATGTAGGACACACTAAAAGATCTAAGGAGGCCATGTTTAAAAATAGAATAATAAAATTAGTACAGTGCAATCTACCCTGCGGGGCTGACATGACCTGACTTGATGAAGCTGCACATACAGAATGGCTTTTATTTTTAGGGCACTCTATTTGGGATAACAATGACTCTGCTGATAGTGAAGCAGTGGGTATAGTTTGTCTTGATGGCTGGCACTTACGCTTGAAAAGAACAGAATAGCGTATTTAAACTGTCAGGCCTTAATTGTTTCATTAGATAGTGGTACCTTTTGCACAAAAGGAGCAAGTGAACTGCTGAAAGAAAGAATGATGAACAGCAATTTTAGAATGGCACAGAGGTGCTGCAGGAGCTTCTTCTCTTTCTTTGTTTCTTCCCAGTTCATCTCTGACACAGGGAGAAGTTTCATTTTTTAACATAATGACTATTATTAAAATCATCTTGAAGAATTTCGTGAGCACTGTGGTGTATATCTCCCGTATTTTTAGATATAAATGAAACTCAAAAAATGTTCATGCGTCTGAATCGGGCTTTTGTGTTTCCAGCATCCAATTTATTGATGATAATGATGACTTGCACTTCTAAATGTATCTTTTATCCTGTAGGATCTCGGAATGGTTTTAGAGACAATATATATGCATGAATCACTTCATCTACCATCTGAAGTTCAGCCACAACTGGGTTGTCAACTATTTGGCTCTGCAAAGCAACACAAGAAAACAGCTTGAGCTAGAAAGTAAAGAACATTAATCATATTCAGATGAAATTATTACAGAGCACCCACACATCTTAGAGCCCTAAGAACACAGACACTAATTGAGAAATGGCACCAGGGCTGACCATCAAAGCTATGAGTTTACGTGGTATATGGCAGGACAGCTTAAGTGTATACTCAGGCCACAAGAAGTTTGTAAATTATTTTACTCTCCTTTGCTGGAAGGTATCATGAGACAGAGGAGTTTGATGGGAATCTTTCCCTCTGTGAAATAGATATACGCACAGCTAACTTCCCACTTAAAGAGATGTAGGGAGTCTGATTCTCTTTTCAAAAAAGAGGTGGTTATATTTCATTAAAAAATTAGATCCCGAATGTAGGTGTCTTTTTTCTGTCACATTATTCCCCCTGCAGAGTTTTTTTCCTCAGATACAAAGGGTGGAATGTGATTAATGTCTTCTCAACTCCCGCTCTTGTTGCTCTGGAGAAAGTGGAGGGGAGGCTTTTCACAGATGTCCTCTTTTATCCCCAGGAGAGAATATGGCAGTAGTCTGGCTGCTCCTCCTGTGTAGGCTGTGCTTCTCTGCCTTTTTAGATGAGATAGCTGATTTATTTTGAATTTCATTTTTTAATTAGCTCACTTTAAGTAGGGAGCTATGTTCTCAGCCCTGTTTCACTTTTGTTTGTGTCTTAGTGCATGGAGGCATACGCACAGATAAATTATACAAGACTGAGCCACCAAAGTCTGATTTCCATCTATATTAAAGTCTCGAACATGTTGCTCTAACAGCATATCATAGAGTTAAGACCACCCCTAGAATTTGCCCTACATATATCGGAGTTCTGGAAAAGGTCTGCCCACAGACAAAAGTTTGTCTCTCTGATATTTGAAAAATAATTTTAAAATTGATTATTTTGCTTCTGGGTGTTTCCCAGCCCGCTTTTAGCATACTATCTCCTATGTATGGAATTCTTCATTTTGTATGCTTCTTGACTATGAGTTCTATACACTAGCTTCTACTATATTTTTCTTTTGATCAAGAACAGTATTATTATTGGGATTAAAATGTCTAAATTCAGGTGTCTGCAATAGCTATTCTACAGCAGATCCAGTCTAGGTATCTATTTTAGAGAATTTGTTTGGCCTCCTAGATCTCAAGAAAGACATTGTTAGGAAAAAAGAAATCTAGTTCTGTATATGCTTTGCAGAATGTGTAGAAAAGTAGGGTGCAGGAATGGTGGACAGATCTTGCAGCTTTCCTTCAAATTCATGTTTCTCCAGAACTCAAACTCAGGGAATCTTTTAAAATCAATTCAGTTGTTTACAATTTAAAATGAAGAGAGCACTTTCTGACAACAGAATGGTGGGAGGGCTGAACAGAGCAGTGAGGGGAGAAATATTCCAAGATTACGCAAATAACCTGAGTATGAGTTTGGAAGTCTCCTCTGGGATTGGTGTGCTTGAAAACAGGAATTTTCCAAAAATTCCTGCAAAACGAATAAAAATGAGTAAAAAGGAAGAGAGTATTGCAGAAGAAGAGACTATGTTCACATACTTCAGTTGAGCTACCTATTGCATTTAAAGAGAGACGAGAAGACGAGAAAAGAAGACGAGTTTAAAGAAGTCTCTAGATTAGTCAAGAAGATATTGGACCAGGTTAGTTTTGTGTAGTGAACTTGTTATATACAAAGCTGATGCTAGTATTTTATGGCTCCCTCCACCCAGAATTCCAAGCCACTAATTTTTTGCTTTGAAGTTGAGTTGCAGTTTCTGCCAATGATTCACAATGATTCATTGTGTTGCCTAGACCAGTGTTATGCTCACTTGCTAATTTAAAATCTTCACAGCCCTTTAGATCTGCATTTTTAATGCTTAAAGTATTCCACTTAATTAAGGTTTTAGGTTTCTGCCTAAATAGGTGTGAGCATTATTTGGTAGTCAGATTAATCCTTGTTAACAAAATGGTTCATGTTGTGCCATGATTAGGAAATATTATTGTTACATATCCTATATTCTTACTGTATGAATCAATCTATAGGCAGACCAAAGCAGTTAGTGTGCTTACAGGTGCAAAACCATTGAAGATTACAGACTGGAAAAGGTTGAGAAACATGGAGAGCTGGATCCATATCAGATTATGCATTTTGTTCTTGTGTTCTCTTGTTTTCCACTGGCATGATTTGCTCTGTTGATTTCAGTAATTCTGAGCATTTAGGATATTCTGGTTGGAAAGAATTCATTTATATTTGTATTCATACTATCTCCATACTACGTATGGAATTCTTCATTTTGTATGCTTCTTGACTGTGAGTTCTATACACTAGCTTTTACTACAGTTTTC
This sequence comes from Lagopus muta, assembly GCF_023343835.1. Classification (NCBI taxonomy): domain Eukaryota; kingdom Metazoa; phylum Chordata; class Aves; order Galliformes; family Phasianidae; genus Lagopus; species Lagopus muta. The sequence continues at coordinate 48,052,478 of NC_064472.1, read as the reverse complement.
TTTTGATCTAGAACAGTATTATTATTGAGATTAAAATGTCTAAATTCAGGTGTCTGCAATAACTATTCTACTGCAGATCCAGTCTAGGTATCTATTTTAGAGAATTAGTTTGGCCTTCTAGACTTACACTGTCTCTCATGAGATTTTGGATACAGAGGTTTCTGCATAACTGCAGTTCACATTCAGCTGTATGTACTTTCTGTCTAGGATCTGAATTGGACTCAAGTTGAATATTTGGAGATTGATTGTGTTGAGTAAACACTGTTATGTAGACACCTGAAAGTGTGTAAGACATCTGCCTCCAGTGGTAGATGCAACACATGAAGAGGTCTACAGCAGAAGTAGGTGAAGGCCAAATGAGAGATATCATTGCATCTGATATTTCACTAGACACCAGAGTGAAGGCAACTGAATCATGGCCTTGGAGTTCATTCAAACTGTTTGAGTCAGTTGGCACTCTTTCTGAAGCAAAATGCCTTTCACTTCCACATTTAGGCCTATTGTTTCTAACTCATCTAATGGTTGTAATGAAGGGCTTTTTTTGTTTGGGTTTTGTTTTTTTTTCTTTTCTTTTTTTCTTTTGTCTTTTTTTTTTTTGGTGATTTGTTTTATTGTAGGAGTAAAAGTAGTCAGTATGGCAATGCACTTTGTTGAGCACATTATACAGACCATACTTGAAGTGAAAGCAGTATGCTTAGATACTGACAGTTCCTGTAAAGGACATAGTTCACACCTGACTCACTATCAGCTGAATCTGTAAGAGATGTGTCAAAATGTGATGGCAAAAAATTTTATTCTGGTAGCTAATGTGCAATCAGCTTTTAGCCTTACTTCCGGACATAAGCTCTAGAAAGTATTTATCAACAAGCAAAGCTGAATCTAGAAGCATGTGAATTAGCCACTTAGGAAACATTTTCTTCCTGAATGTTTTTATATCAGTATTAGACACCTTGATTTTACAAATCCATTTATCAATTTATTATATATATGCAAATAAGATTAAATGAGTTTTGGTCACTTGCCAATGAAGCCACTTATCAAGACACGTAGCACCATTCCACATGGTCCAATGACTCCTTTCTCCTTACATCTGTGTTGCAATTGAAACCAGATAAGCCATACTAGCATGATCACTATCAGTTAAAGTAAAGACACTATCTTAATGGCAATATGCCTAACAAGATATGACCATAGAAGAAACCTGTGAGAGGCACAGAGTACCAATTGTACAGTGGGTTAAAGTCCGAAGAAAGATTAGTTTTGACAGTCAGCCCTTGTAGAGGGGTCCTCTTTCTGGAGCGGCTCCATCAGTTTTTCTTCTTTCCTGAAATTATATTGCAGTCAATTCAATTTTTCTCTTCTCTTTCTCTAGATAAGTGATGAGGTCCTAATTTATAACTTCTAATGTAATGCTCTTAACCCAATGTTCTTATCTTCATTCCCTTTCTCACTTTCAATTTATCATAACCTTTCTTTCCAATATAGTCCATTATTCTTTTTCTCACTTACAAGTACTTCAACGTAGATGATCAGCAGCAGAAAAAAACCCATAGCAGTGCTGCATGTTCCAAAGCCTCAACACAGTAATTCTTTCTATTTTCTCTAAATTCTCTTCATCTGATTTCCACCTAACCTTTTTGTAAAGCATCATCTCTTGGACACAATGGGAACTAAATTTGACTCAGAGTTGTGTAACCTTGACAGTTATTCGTTGTTTAATGTAATGCTTAGTGTTGTATATTCTTTGACACATTCATTCCACTTTGAAAGTGATTTTAAAAATAACAGAAGGACATTAAAATTCAAAGTTAGCCATAAGAATCATTAGGAACTCAGTATTTTAAATATGTAAAGTTGTATCCATTAAATAGAAAAATAAAATGCTGGCAAATTTGCATAAAAACATTTTGAATAATGCTTACAGGAATACTGTGATTTCTTAAAAAGCAAATAAATCTGATAAAGTTAATAAAGTTATGGAGATAATCTGGTAGTTAAGCAACTATGCATATGCCCTGTTATCAGTTTGCTACCTTTCCTTTTTTTTAAGGATTTTTTTAAGATAGTAATTGAAATTAAATCAAAACAAGAAAAAAATAGAAACCCACTTTGAGTTTCCAAAAAATTTGGGCAAGACAGTATGTCATGCAGTACTCCTTATCCCTGTGGTTTGTTATGATGTGTCTATGTGTATGCCTGAGTACAAAACAATATGTTTTAGGATGCTAGAAATGTGCTAGAAATCTATGCGATTCTTTGTCAATTCTTTAACCTGTTTTCCTCCCCTCTCCCCCTTTTCCCCAAGCTGTAAGAGGTAACTACTGACTAGTAGAGGTAGATTTTCTGCAAATGAAATGTAAAGAAAAATGTCACATTTACTTTAAGGCCGAGCCACTACAATTCTATGATTCTGTGATTCTGTGATTCTGTGATTCTGTGATTCTGTGAACTATAAGCAAGGGAAATAGTATGTGATGTAGAGAAACACAAGTTGGATCTTCGATATTGGGTCACTTGCACATCCTGCCTCTGTCTTACCTGGCAATGAATACCTGGCTCTTTTAAGGTTCTGCGATATTCCTGACTTTCTTGAAGCATCCAGAAAGACTCCAAAGTTACATAACTGAACTTAAACTTATGTCTTTTCATAGTAGCTTAAGATTAGCTTACCAGAGATAATAGTAATCATCTGTTTTCTCAGTTGGACCATAGTTGTGTGTATCTGTTCATTTAATACTTTTCCTTGAGTAAGCTACTCACGGTTTACTGAAATCACTGATTCCAGGAGGATAAGTAATTTAAAATGTCTTTGTGGTAGAATATTTATGAACGAAAAGACTTCTCAGCAAGTATATATTACATATTACTTTTTGTGTTTTAGTTCATATTTCATACCATCTCTCTTGTCAAATCAAGACTGGAAATAGCAAGATTATCTCAAGATTAATTGCCTTTTCAGACTTTTCCTGAAGGACTGAGATCACAACATGGCAAATTTAAAGATTACCTCAGGTCTTGAGAAAAGAAAATTCCTAGTTACCCAGGTCTTAATGTGAACCATGCAAAGATCTCAAGATTTGGCTTGAAATCAACGCAGAGAACTACAAGTACCACTAATGAAGTTCTTGGCTTAATTAATTTAATTTGTGACAGCAAGTTGCCTTTGTCTCCCAGTGATTCAGACTGGAAAAGGATAACCTACTCTTCCCATACTGAAGTGCTGCATGTGTAAGTTAATTTCCTATAGGATCTACTTGCAACTGCAAAGAGGCATACTAACTTGAGAGTTTAAATGAACCGAGCAGAAGAATTGTTGAAACATCTCCTCAAAGTAATAACTGAAGAAGTAAACTGCAATAGCAAAGTACTGCTTCTGCAAAGAAACGTTTATGTAAATGCCAAATCAAGTGGTTCCTAAAGTAGCAAATTTCATAGCAAAAATTTTCATCAATATTCTTCTTTTATTTTTTTCTTCCTGCTTTTGGTGAAAGAAAATTCAGAAGTGTACCTGGATTATTTTTGCCCTGTTTACATAGCAAGTCATGGGTGCATTTGCCAGGCTGTTGAGGCTGCAATAATCTGTTAGCCAATCTAGGTAGGCAATTAGGCCAAGGTAACAGTCAGCTATGGAATAGTATCTGGCAAACTTGTTACACTGATATCAATTTTCAAAACAAAGAAGGGGATCATCAGATTTTTTTCCTTTTTTTCTTAAAAAAAAATATCTCAGCTTTATCTCTTTGAAAGACAAGGTAAGCAAGTAAAGCCAAAAGATCCTGTTTGGTAGGCTTCTTCCACACATTGTTGGTGAGATATATTTTTAATTTATTATTATTACTAAGCATATAATTGTATTAAAGAACAAATATGAAAAATACAAATGTAAACAACAAATAGAATTCCACACATGAAAAAAAAGCTGCCAAAATTTAATCTGTCCCAGGTATAAGCAAGGCCCAGGGAAGAGCACTTAGAATTTGGCTAAGAGTATGGTTCTGATTTCCAGAATTGTCTAACATAGAATCAAATAGACCCTATTTACCTTTATTTACCTCGAGTAGACTTTATTTGCACACACACTCCTACACTCTGGAATTCTTTATTATTCAGATATGAGTCCTTCAGAAAGCTTGTAGTGGTTGAATATTGAAGCAGTCTAAGAACTGAAAGTTATTTAAATTTTATAATGATTCCTCATAGTTAGATTTACTTTTTTAAAGCAAAGATCAAAATAAAATTTCTAGCTCCCAATGAAGCTTCTGTTTGGAATGCTGAATGTGTAAAAACAACTGAATCTGCTTATGTACATTAAAAATTTTATTTCAGTTTTATTTATTTATTTATATATACATATATAGATATATGTCGTATCAAAAATTGCAGCAGACAATGCCAGCCTCGCAGTGATGTGGTTGTGTACTATGAAGAGTAGCATCTGTGGTCAGGTAAAGACAGTGAGGAGGCTACTGGAAAGCTGAGACTGCTTCTAGCCAGTGTGTTCACAAGACTCAACATGCATTACAGAAAAGCCAACAAGAACAGGATATTAAAATGCAAAATTCTCATTTATTTTAGAGCTGTTATGCACTCAGTAAAGGTCTTTTCCTAAAATATTCATTTTTAACTAAAATGAATTTATCAGTTTGAGAAACAAGTCTCCAGCTCCAGATGAAAAATAATCATGTTTTGATTTATGTATTTAATATTTCACACTGAAAATGTAAAACTCCAGCAGTTATTTTATAGTGACTGAAATCAGGGAATATAGGGACAATTTATTATATTTATTATTTTGCTTTATAATACTATAAATCAACATTATTGAAAATTAAATGTGTGTTAGACTGTGAGGGAATTTTGAGATATAACAATGTTTTACATATGACATTCGAAGATATGGTGGTAATCTGAATTATTCATGGGAAGTGCAAATTTTCCTTTGACAATCAAATTAATAAAACAATTTCATTTCTAAAACCTATTAATGCTCTGCAGGAAAAAAATCAACAGGAATTTATTTGTTTATTTAGATTATTTTTTATTTTGTGTAGTAGTGTAAATAAACAAAATAAAATGAAATAATCTTAGGTTTTTTATACTTTCCTTTGTTCTAAACCTTCTCATAGGAAGACTGTACAGGATCTGTCACTGCTCCTGTTATAAACTCTGCAGTTCAAGAATTATTTCAGCTGTAAAAATTGATCTGGATAGAAACTGCAACAGAGGTCTCAGACCAGGAGCAATTTTTAAAATCAATTATTAAAAAACCTCATCCATTTACAAATGTCAATAACCATTTAGTAGAGAGCTTCACGTTTCTAAGTGTTCCTTTGTTCTTCTTTTCTTTTCCTTCTTTCCCTTTTCTTTTTAATTGTAGGTATCTTTTACTTTCTTAAGAAAAAAGTGATTTGATCTACAAAACCAGCTTGTCTTTTGCTGCCTTAGATTTAGATGCAATATTGCCAGCACGTTTTTAAATCGGGCCTGTAACACTCAGGCCATTCCAGTGATAAGTTTCTTATGCTTGTACACTTAGATGTTATTTTTCTTCCCTATATATCCTGCATTGAAGTCAGATCAAGTTTACAGCTCTTAAAAATGGACCTTTAATATCTCTGCAGATGCACCTTTGCTGCAGTACATATTCATCTCTATCATCTTTTATCCTGCAAAAGAATGGCACATGGAATTTTGAGTAGATTTGATTTTCCAAAGATGGTATTCTGTGTTTGGGAATTCTATGTCTTTAGAATGAGTATGATAGTGAAAAGTCTAACTTGTACAATTAAAAAAAATATATATCTTTCTTGAAGTATATGTCTGAAGTTAAACTTCAGAGTTTACAGTTTGGCTCCAGGACTCATGTTTGTTTAAATATGAGCTAAGCATTTGAAAGCGGAAAAAAATAAAACAACACAAAAAAACCTCATACAAATAACAATGAAAAAACAACAGACTACTCATTTAGATGCCTGATTATGGCTTTAGGATAGAATCCTGGGACTGTCAATGGGAATTTGTCACAGATTTGATTTGAGCAAGGATGTTAGCCTTAATTCTTAAGAATTAGAATTTAAAGGTACTTAGCAGCTAAACATGTAGACAGACAGCCATCTGGATTTTCAGTAGGGTCCTGCTGATTAAGACCACATAGTATATAGGGAGCCAAGTACCCTGATGCTTCTGAAAATGTCTCCCAACCTTGATTTACATTGTGAAAAATCTAAACGTTATCCATAATTTTATCCTTTATTAGTTATATATTATTAAATTTTAACCTTTCATTTTTTGAAAATGTTAGTTTTGCCTGTGTAGTCTCTCACAATTTTCCATCAAATGTATGGACTTCTCATATTCTTCTTATGTTCTTCCTGTTAAAATGAGCAGATTGTGGTCAAATTTGGTGAGAGAGAAGCCTGTGGGGTGTCTGCTTCATTCTGGATAAAAGAGGCACTACTGGAGTATGGAAATGTGCTTGGAAGGGATGTGCAAGCCTGCAGAGGAAGACACTGCCTACAAGGGAGCTGTATGTTAGCTTTTGTTTGTAAGCAACTTTCTACAGTGATCAAAGAGTTGCAGAGATTGGTGGTGTAGATTGTGCCCTGGGGTAAACAGGGCCGACCTGTTGCAGGACCCACCAATAAGAAGCTGCAGAAAGTGGTCCAGTCAGCAGCAGGAGCCCTCAACAGGCATGGGAAATGTTGCTGATTAGAGTTGGAGGCTGTAGCTTTGACTTCATATGGTATATTATGTTAGAGGTTCGCTGTTGTTGTTAGAGCATACGAAAAATCCCACTAAGATCAAGGCTAGGACACGGTTTGAGATAATTTTTCGAATTTAATCTTTCTGCTTATGGCAGGTTTGGGCACACTGTATTGTTACGTGCATTTTATGGGCAACTATCCTTTGATAATCTCTCTGCCAATCTGCTGTGTTGTGTTTTCCCATCAGATGGCAGTAACAGCTACCTGTATCACGTGCACTTATGCATGAGACCATTCTCGGTGCCCTCTAAAGTTGGACAAGGGGATCCAGAAAAGGCCAATAGATTCCACCCTCAGAGAGTGTTCTGCAGTTTTGAAATGTGAACTTCAGCTTTGTGACTGCATTGAGAAAACTGGGCTGAACAAGAAATGGATACTCCAAATGCCTTCCTTTGCTGCAGTTCACATTGGTAGAATGGAAGTGCTCTTCAGAGGCAATTTGTCAATTGTCCTTCACCACATCATCTGCAGCATGCAAATGCAGGGTTCCTTTTGGCACATGTTCTGTATTTGCAATCTCTTAGCTGATAATTAAACTCACATTTTTGAAGATTTTCCACTAGTCACAGCATGTTTTATAGTTTAAAAGGGCTTATACAAACATATGATGTTGTCATGGCTGTTGGAAAACATAAGGAAATGGATGATTAGCTACAGCCTTCTCTGTAATTTAGAAACATTGATGAACTAGCTCAAATTGCAGTAAGTACTGGAAGAAGAATAATACAGTGAAAGCTTTATTGTTTCTTTCAATACAATTTAGAAAAGTAATAAGTCTACTGCACTAGCTCTTACCTTTCCTTTTATATAAATCCAGATTTTAATGCTTAAATTTATATGCAAATATCAAATAATAAGAATTTACCTAAAGCAGGCTATGTAATCCAATACAACAGCTCGCTTGCATTTCTTGAAATGGGAATGTTGACAGGCACCAGTGAGACTAGGCACGCTAAAATGTGGCAAAAAATGAGTGCTGGAAAGATGGAATGTGTAAAGGTGAATTTCTGCTAGAAGAACACATGACCCTGTAGTCCATTAATGGAAAACCAGATAGATTTGACTCCTCTCATTTTTTCCTTGCAAATGCAGATGGTGCCTTGCATTCTAACTCAAGTAGAGTTAGGTCTAGACCACAGGACAACTCCGTATTACATCTTGTGCCTACCTACTCTGCAAACATGAGTGAAGCAGAGAAGGGCTAATGTCTTTATGGAGCTATATTGCCTCTGCTGGAAGAATGCTGCCAAAGCAACACTCCTTTCCTGCATTTTTGCCGTTTTCCATTGTGTACTGTTCAGTGTCATCTTAATTGAATTTTTAAGTACAGTTTGTGATGTAGTAAGTAGCAGTGCTATCTTGTGGTTTAACATTTTTTTCTCCTCCACCTTGAACTACACTCGACTTCTGAGCACTAACTGTACTATTAAGTCTGTTGTTTCATTATGACACTGAAATTTAGCTAAAACCAGAGGTGGGAGACTGCAAAATCTGTAATGCGATGTGTAATGTGATGTAGGTACAGATAGGCTCAAGGAACTTACTGTCCCTCAGAGATGGCAAACTCAGCTCATAACTGGAAACACTCTTGCAAAGTTAACTCTTATTTTCATGGTTTATTGCTCTGAATCAGGATTCAAAGACAATTTAGAGGTAAAGGGCTAAATTTAAATGGACTTAAAATACAATTTAAAAGCCGGTGACCTAATATAAGCAGTACATCTTAAAATTTAATGTTTATCTTGATTGTGAGAATTAGAAAAAAAAAATCTTGATTGTCAGGAAGAGGTGAAGAAGCTAATCTGGCACAGAGGAGATAATCTGACAGTTCTTTACCTCTGAAGCACCTGGTGTTGATTGCTGCTGAAGACAGACTACTAGAGTATAGGGACAACATATTTATTGTGTGTGAAAATAAGTTATTGTGATATGATAGGTGAAAATTTGTTTGCCTAAATACAGCTGTATTTAAATAGTTAAATCTTCAGCATAAAAGAAACCTTTTTTGAACAAAAAAAATCTCACATCCTCCCTCAAATAAAGTAAGATAAGTAAAAACATCTGCTTAGCCATTGTAACTAGTCATTGTTAAGCTGAAAGAATAATGTATTAGTACCATGCCTTGAAGTAAGATCACAGGTGGAGTCTCTTCTGCCAACTGTAATACTAGTATTGCCACGATACTAATATCACAGAAAATTTTCTTATCAACAAGTTATAGACAAATTTTTGTGTTCAAAAACTAATTCTTCACATCTTTCCTCACAGTTTGTAGTATAAATCTTGTAAATGGCTTCTGGAATTAGTTAGCTTTTTCAAATTGAGAGCATTCCACACTTTCAATCTACAGAAAAAAAATAAAACAAAAAAATAACAGAGGGAAAAAAAAAAAAGTAAATGAAAGCTTAATTCCTATGTGAAGTGCTTGATGAAGAAACACAGTAAGGAAACTCCTAATTGCCTCTCCTAACTAGTCCAAGCATGCTTTGGTATTACAGCATGCAGATTGCATTAAGAATGGTTCCATAATGTTAGGTTACATGGCGGGTGTCTCAGGCTTTTTGTATGCATGTATGGTTTACAAGCAAATTCTACATAGCTTTATTGTGGTTTCTTGCCCCTGACTAACAAGGAAAACGTTTTCAAGAGCACATTGAAATTGAGTGGCTAGTTGTAAAACTATCACTGTCCTGTTTTTTATCATTTTGCCCACAGAATACTCTCAGCTTTAGCCAGGTTTTTTTTTCTTTTTTTTTTCTTTTTTTTTTTTCTTTTTTTTTTTTGACACAGATGAAGGAACAACAGGGGTTGCTTGGGTGAAGTGCATTTAAACTAACACAGGAAGCTCCAAGCAAGTTATGGAAGGTGGCCTTAACCTCTTGGGTAACTTATAGAGTACTTGTGGGGAAGTCATGTTTCTAGTTCCTAGTCATGGGGTTCTCCAAATTTGTGACTCACCTCCTAACATAGTGCATATGCTTTCTGTACTGAACACTGACCTGTATGAGCTACAAGTAAGCAGTGGAAATAAACACAGAATATCATTCTTTTTCTTGGCCTTTTCTCCATATTATGGACTTCAGATGAGACAGAGGACTTTCCATTGACTTTCTGCGCCAGTTGATTTTCACTCTATAAATGTCTAAAGGGATGATTGCACATACATTTCTAGTTTTGGCAAGCTATGGTTTTGATTGAATATCCGCACAAAATAACCAAGCATGGCAGTAAGGGAATAACTTAAGGCAAGAAAACCTAACTGCAGTCTGACAAGTGAAGTACACAAGAGCTGAGGAACTCTCCCAGGCAATTACCTTATGTACAGATTACTGTGCCTCCATGTGCTTATTTTTCATTATTTGAATTACATGCAATAGTTTCATGGCTGTATGATGTTGAAATACTTACACTGGATTGCCTGGTGCAAGGGAAGCATGAAGAGAGCATCTAAAAATGCTCTTAAATGAAGCCTTATGACAGAGAGAATGGCTTCCTATGCACGGTGCCTTTCACTGTAGGTAGGGTAAACTTGGCTGAGTTTGGACTGCAGCATCAATGTAAACACTTACATGGTTTAGTATGAACCATATAAATGCAGTTCAGACAGGTTCGGAACTTCTGTCTCCTACTTGGAGCTATGTAGTTTTTTGTTTCTTGTTTTAGAGGGAAATGCTAGAGAAATGTATCTTAGGACATGACAGTCAGTAGTTTATCATTAACCAACACCAAGAAGAAAAATGTGACAGATCAGCTGTTGTGCAAAATACTGGAAAAAGACTTGTTTTTGCTTTCAAGCTACTCTCTCCATCTTGCCTCCTACTCATGTGATGTTAAACTGTTGGGTGTTGTCTTCTGCTTTTTCCACTCACAGTCAGCCCATCGTGATAGTGGCCAGAAAATCTAGTCTTATTGGTCTATATCATTTAACAACAAACACTAAACTATCTTCCCTAAGAAATCAATGTGATTTCGAAATAGGCAAAAGCGGAGTAGACTTAAAATCCTTTAGAAGTATTTCTTAAGGAGCCAGCAATGACTCACTAACTGATCTACCTGCAGTGTTTCAGTTCAGTTCAGTTTTATTGATTAAAATCCAAGTGTAATATAATTGACTGAAATAAAGAAAAGTTCGCTGCTCTTCTTCTTCTTTCTAGTCTTAGGAGAATATATATGAAATACTATCACTGATTGTTGCTTAAGGGAGCAAAGATTAAGTCTTCTTCTTTGACCTGATCATATATTTCCAGAAGGGTATAAGTAAATAAGTGAATCCCTGAAGTAAAAATCTTGATGACGTGCATTGCCTTTTGAACTTATTAAGCCAAGTTTACTTATGCACAAACATACTTGATCAATAAGTAAACTCTGCAAAATAACTCTTCAGGAACAAGAAACAATCACTGATGATTTGTTTTATGAAGTCAGACTGTTTTACTATCAGAGCTGGTGCTAAGATGGGTAGATCAGGAGAATGGGTGCCTGTCTTTAGCAGTACAAATCTGTAGTTTTAATTTGTGGGCAAGGCACTGACATTTTGCCTGAAAACAGATGTTTAAAAATAAGATGTTGAAAAATTGTCTTTGACTTTATTTCCTCTGATTTCTTTAAATGTATTTATTTTTTGAGTTTTGCAAAATGGCTGTAGCTCTCTGGCAAGGCAGAGCCCACTGTGCAGGCTGAAATACTCAGTGTAGAAGGAGGAAAAAGGAGGAGGTGGAGGGAGGAGTCCTCTTTTCCTTTCATTTAGATTCACTGCATGTTTACCAAGGTGAAAAGATTAGTGCGCTGGAGATCATTTGCTTTCATAAGCTTTAAACTAGAGTAGAAAAAGTTTCATGTCTTGATTCTCTTCCAACTGCTCTTTCTCTCAGCAAGGCATATAGGAGCAAGCTGAGACATATTGATTGTCAGCAGACTCTTCCAACAAAATTGCCCTGTCTGAATCAGTTAAACTGGGTGGGAAGAGATAAATTCTGCCAGTTTTCTCCCATCATTTCTCCTAGCATGTGGTGAAACACCCAGAGCATTCCTTAGGGTTTTATAAACCAGAATAAATTCTCTAGATTTCTGTATCCAAATAATGTTAAAATTCTAGCCCATGTATAGCTGTAATTCACATAGCTTGTAGGCTTCTTGTGTCTTCTACAGACTTGCTATGAAATATCAATTCTCTTCATGTTTCATGCAGGAATAATATTTTTAAAAGGTTAGGAAATAGGAAATTTAGGTTTCATATTGTCTATATTTAAACCTAATTTGAGGGAAACATAATGCTATTTAAATCTTTTCTCTCCTGAACTCCACCTCAGGTGGAATTTCTGAATGAATGATAGAACTATCCCCAAAACAAAATAAAACAACAGAACCACCTCAAATAAACAACTCAAAACCCATAAAAAATGACTCACTCAAAGATAATTCCAGTCAGAACACATAAAACATCAGAGAAGGAATCTTAAAAGTTAGCTAGAGTTAACCAGATTGCTTTCTCTGACTGATACTTTCTGAAGATTACTAGAACATTTTTCATGATAATCATTTCAAAGTAACAGTCAGTAATGAAAGCCTATTTACTGATTCACAGCAAAATACTATAGAGATATTTGACAGATAATAAGAAGAATCTCCTGCTTTACCAAGATCCCAAGTGGATTAACTACTAGTATGAAAGTCAGAAAGTTCTTCTAAGTAAAGTTACCTTATCACTGCTGAGGAAATCAGAGCAGCCTTTCTGCTGATATTACGGCAAAACAAATCTTCTTATTGAAAACAAAATTATAATTATTTTCAAATAGATTATCCACTGCAATTTAAATCATGGAATCATAGAATATTATGAGTTTGAAGGGACCCACAGGGATCCAAATCCTTGCTCCAAACAGCACTACCCAAGATTCAAACCCTATATCTGAGATATTGTCCAAATGCACCTTGAACTCCTGCTCTTTGGGGTATGTCCCCTGCCCTGGAGAACTTAGCCTGTTCCATACGCACCACCCTCTTGTGAAGAAACTCTTCCTGATACCTCACTGACCCTATTTATAGCTCTTCTTTGGACTCTCTCTAATAGCTTTTTTTCCTTCTTATAGTGTGCTAATCCAAACTGCATCCAGTGCTCAAGGTGAGGCCATACAGCACAGAGCAGAGCAGGACAATCCCTCCTCTTGTCCAGTGACAATGCTGGGCCTGATGCACCCCAGAGTACAGTTGGCCCTTTGGGCTGCTGAATAATGTCAGTTTGCATTTTCTTCTATGAAGGATGAGAGAAAAACTTAACACAAGTGATCAGGAGTGAAGAATAACCTTATAAAAGTAAACCAGTACAAAGCATTGTTCATTAGGCTGCTTGGTCTTGACAGCAGGGAGAAAGGAATTTCCAAGACCTGATTACTGCTTCACCACTGACTTGCTGGGTGCCCTGGGCAAGTCATTGCCTCTGCTGCTCTTTGTCTCTCTCTAGAATAGCAATACAGATGCCTAACCATCCCTCAACAGTATTAAGAAGATTAATTAAATGCTGTATTAATCTGTTGCTATGACTCAATCCTAACTGTTCCTTCCTGTATCAACAGTCCCAAATCACTACATGATTCCAATCTAGAGTAATGCACAGGAAAATCACTGATCTCTATGATCTGCTTTAAACCACCTAGTTACTTCATACAAGGCTGAAGGATATCTGCCTCCTAGTGTAAATGAAAAAAATAGTATTGTACAAATGCACGAAAATTATTTTTCTACTATCATAAAAGGCAGAAAAAGGAGCACCTCTACCTGTGAGGAAAACCACAAAGCAAAGATGGCTCAAAGACAGAATTTGAATGGTGTACCATGGGGCCAGTTCTGGAAGCCACAGCACATGGGGAGAGTTGAGACTTCCTGAGCAGCAGTGTCCCTTAACTCTCACTCAGATTTGTCATATTATCCTCTAATTTGGAGAAGAAAGATACAGTCTGGCACACCACTCTTCATAGACTGTCAGTCCTGTTTTATGGCGGTCCTGCCTGATGGCAGATGTAAAAAAGGAATTTCCATTCCATGGATGGCTGGAACAAAGTAAATGTTTCTCAACACATGTGTGCCTCCCTGCCTCTCAGTCCACTGGACCATTCTGGACTGATCAGTCATAGGGGCAGTGAATCTTTAATGCCGTCCTGGCTTTGAGAGGACAGCAGGAATAGATATGAAGAATAACCTATAAAGCTCTAAGACTCTTCCCTTCCCTTCCCTTCCCTTCCCTTCCCTTCCCTTCCCTTCCCTTCCCTTCCCTTCCCTTCCCTTCCCTTCCCTTCCCTTCCCTTCCCTTCCCTTCCCTTCCCTTCCCTTCCCTTCCCTTCCCTTCCCTTCCCTTCCCTTCCCTTCCCTTCCCTTCCCTTCCCTTCCCTTCCCTTCCCTTCCCTTCCCTTCCCTTCCCTTCCCTTCCCTTCCCTTCCCTTCCCTTCCCTTCCCTTCCCTTCCCTTCCCTTCCCTTCCCTTCCCTTCCCTTCCCTTCCCTTCCCTTCCCTTCCCTTCCCTTCCCTTCTTTCAGAGATAAATCTCTGTAGTTTATCTGATCCACTGATTCCCTTCCCCTTCCCCTTCCCCTTCCCCTTCCCCTTCCCCTTCCCCTTCCCCTTCCCCTTCTCCTTCTCCTTCCCCTTCCCCTTCCCCTTCCCCTTCCCCTTCCCCTTCTCCTTCCCCTTCCCCTTCCCCTTCCCCTTCCCCTTCCCCTTCCCCTTCCCCTTCCCCTTCCCCTTCCCCTTCCCCTTCCCCTTCCCCTCTTCTTTTTCTTTCCTTTTCTTTCCTTTTCTTTCCTTTTCTTTCCTTTTCTTTCCTTTTCTTTCCTTCATATATATATAACTTCCTCCTATTTGCCATGCTTTTAATGCACTCTAGTTTAAATGGCAAGGGCATCCACAGTTTACGAAGGTAAAGGATATTGACTTTTTGTCTACTTTATAGCTTCTTTGTAACTTAAGAAAGCCCCAAATTAACTTGATGTAGAAAGATTTTTTAATTTTTTTTTTTTCCAAAAGCTCATGCAAATTACATTTCTGCTGAACAAAACTGATGTAGCTGAGTTAGGACAAAGCACGTTATGGTAGATGCAATGTGGTTTTATATACAATTACTCACTGTGAAGATACTCCTTCACCCCTGACTTAATCATAACTAAATTTTAGTGCTATCAGTGCTGCATTCTGAACAGAGAGATACAGTAGGGATTACATTATTGTTTTATGTATGAGCATAAATAACAGAGTCAGCAGATATTTAAGCCCAGGGAGATGTTTTCTCTACTGAGAAGTGAGATACTGCAAATACTTATTTATTTTCTCGGAGATGTTAAATGGAAGTTTCATGCTGACAATTATCTGCATCATGGTGCAAACTGTGCTAGACTGATTGGTGGTTTAAATGTCATTACCCTATTACTAAGGTAGCAACGACTCTCTAGGTGCTGAAAATGCAAGATGCAGACTATCTGGAGTTATTTAGCAGATATTGAAGTATTCTCCTATATTTAAACCTCCATATTTTTCCTTCAATGGCTATGGAGACAGCCTTTACTGTGTAAATCAATATTCTGCGGTTTTGTTGGTTCCATAGTCTGGAGACCGAAACAAAAGGTGCGAAGTTACTCCATTCATCTTAATGGGGTGTTAATGACTTCAAAGGCTGCTTGTGACCATTTAAATGTGAATGCTATTAATCAACAGGATAAAACACAAACACCCAGCTTGAGTCTTGGAATTGTAATTGCGTAGGGCAAGGGGTCCAATTTTGGTTGCTGAATGAAGATGCATGTTTAAAAATAGAAAAGAGGGGTGGAGGGTGGAATCCTTACTTCTTTGCTTTGGCAACATTAAAGGGAAAAAATCCTAGTTAATGCTTTATTGTTGGTTATAGAAACGTATTGCTATCGCAATCACAAATTAGATAGTCTGCAGGAAATGAGTAACTCTCAGCAGTGCTGTCATTTTGATTATTGCTACAAGACAGCAACTTGCAAAATTAAATTTCCTTCAGAACAGTTCTCCTGTGTCCTTTGATCATAAAACTCATTCTAATAATCACCTCCCCCACAGACTCCCTCTTAGGATCCGTGTGGAAGATTTTACCAGCTTTTGTTTTGTGTGGTATTTTTTTTTATGCTGTAAACACTCAGTCATTTTAACCTCTTTGGTTCTTGCATCAGTATAAAATTTGAGGAGCAGGAAGGGATGTTACTGACATTTTATTTTTGTGAGTGTACTACTGCTTACTTCTCAAGAGCTGCCATATTATTATTATTATTATTATTATTGCTTAGTACACAGTGCAACTTTTCATTTTGTGCTCCTCTCACCTGAGGACTACTAGGGTTGTCTTTACATGAAATGATCTCATCATCTACAGTATGTAGGGAGATAGGGACTGTCTTGTCCTTGTGCCACAGTTGTGCCACTGATAATAACACACTTCCTGCCTGCCCCACCCTGTCTTTTCTTACTTTTCTGTATCAGGTTGGCTGAATCATGTAACTATTTCAACTTCACTTTTCATAATCATAACGTAATCTGTCACAATTTCATATTCTGCAGAATTGTGGCCCTTTTAAAGGAAGAAATTACATTTTCTATGAACTCTGGGTGCTGAAGGGTGTATTCTACATACAGTTTGAGGGGGAGACATCAAAGAGATGGTTGACTGTGTAGTTGAAGGATTGCCACTTGAAGTGATGCCAGTAGGACAGGAAGGACCAACACCTCCTTTATCCTACAGGTTTTTCTGCAAGGGACAGTCTGTCACAGTTCAGTGTCATGACTCTTGAAAAAAAAAAGGCTTTTACAATTTTTTTTTCTTTTTTTTTTTTTCTTTCTCATGGCCAGGAATAACTGGGGAAACTCTCTGCCTCTGTTTGCAAGGTAGTTGGCCAACACTGAACCTGAACTTACCACTGATGTTGAGAACTGCTTTCTTGACTTCTTGTACACCATTAGGTGGGTGCTGACTCTGAATTTCACCTGTCTTTTTCTGAGACTCTGAATAAGGTTTCCCACATCAGTTTTTCCAAGATACTTCCCTTCTGACATGCTTTTTGTTTCTCTTACTGACATACCACTCCTGAACAAACACTTGGTATTATCTTTGGTCTGGAGCCAGGTTTATTGCATAAGAGATTTGCCTGAAGCCTCTAGTGTCCTCTTACTCTTGCCAGGTGATGCAGATTGTAGCCTCTCTCATATGGCTGGACTGCATTCTTTGTTTTAAAGGAAACTCTTTTCTATTAAAGTAACATATCTAAATAGTAAATGTTCTGAGAGAATGGTACTACAGGTTTTTTCTC
Organism: Lagopus muta; assembly: GCF_023343835.1. Classification (NCBI taxonomy): domain Eukaryota; kingdom Metazoa; phylum Chordata; class Aves; order Galliformes; family Phasianidae; genus Lagopus; species Lagopus muta. The sequence goes on along the minus strand of NC_064472.1, from coordinate 48,035,405 downwards.
TGTATTTATCCTGGTAAGATCCTGGTAAGAGGACCTGGGAGGACTATAAGGAAACACCTATCTTATATAATTACAAAAAAAAGGAAGGTATTACAAATACTTCCTATTACTTACAGACAGATTGCTTTTTGTCTTTTGTTGTATCCTGTCCTATATATTATTGACACCCTTGCCTAGCTTGAATGTGATATAACCCTGTAGTTTGAACAATTTGCAATGACAACTCAAATAAAATAAAATAGGTTCATTCAACTCCTCCTGCAGAGAAGCCCTTCAGAGCTGTCTGAATAAAGGCTTTGGGCATCTCAGTCTTCATGGCTATGGAGTGCAAAGAACACATAGGCAGCAAGAGTGCAAAACTCACACTGGTAGTTGTTACAGTGGGAACAGTTAGACCTCAGCTAGATTTAGCTGACATAATCATGAGTGTTAGCTACATACAACAGAATCCTCTTGTTTTCCTGAGCTTACCTCTGACCACCTATAGAATTAGCTAATAGGGAGCCATTCTGAAACCACTAGCTTGACCTTGCGAGAGAGACACAGGCATATTAGAAATGGCCGAATGCTGTACCACCAGTAGGAACTGGAGCACCACTCCTAGTAGAAAGGGCTGAGAGAGCTGGGACTGATTCATCTGGAGAAAGTTCGGGAGGAGGGGGGGAGGGGGAGAAGGAGGAAGGGGTAAGAGGAATCTTATCAATGTATGTAAATAATCAATGGGAGTATGCAAAGAGGACAGAGCCAGGCTCCTTTCAGTGATGCCCAGTGCCAGGATAAGAGGTTCCCTCTGAACAACAGAAACATTTCTGTGCTGTGTGGATGACAGAGCACTGGCACAGGTTATCCAAAGTGTCTGTGGAGTATTCTTGAAGATCTTCAGAAGCTGTCTGGACACGGGCCTGGGTGACCTGCTGTGAGCCCTTGCTTGAGCAGGGAGCTTGGACCTTCCAACTTGAGATATTCTGTAATTTGTAGAAAAATCTTATTTGTTTTTATGCTCATTAAATAAGGAAGAAGGCGTCATTTTACATGTTACTTCTGGTTGATTTGTTATGAGGATAAGGCACTATAATTTCATTTATGTTTCTTTCAGAAATAAGGTCTTGTGCCAGAAAATCTTTTTCTATAATTATCACATATTCTATTGAGAAATCTTCCTGGTTTCTTCGCACATCTTTCCAGAGGTAAGCAATGATTCTTCAGAGGAGAGAAACAGGAAACATACTGTATGCAATCTGCTTCAAATTATCCTCTAATGACTTTTGAATCAGGGAAGGCTTCCATATCTTTTAATATCTCTTATTGCTTCATTGGCTGCATGTCAAAATTTGCATCTTGTTTAAAAGACAGAAAATAAACCTTTCTGAATGAGAAATGTTACATTACTCTCAATGATTCTGAGTGTTTTCTCAAACTAGTTTTTATTAAGCATTTGATAGTGAAAGCTCTTACTCTGGATAAGTTTTGCAAGTGCCTGCTTTCACAAATGTTCTCAAAACTTTATCTTCCAAAAACATTCTTCAAATTTTACCTTGTGTTGTACATAGTTGCTGTGACAGGTTTCCATCACTGTCAATATTTCTTGCTATTGATATGGATATCTAAAATCTATCATGCTTTTTAAAATTTTTGTAAACTAAATTTGCTTCTTTCTTATCAAACATCATATTAATCTGTCCATTTTTCCATTAATGCTTCATATATTATTATATTGATTTGCATGAAACTGGCAGGTAGAATTCCCTTTCTCTTTCATTAAAAGCTCAGCTGAGTCCATTAGCTGTTTCTGTGGGGTGTACTGGTTATAAGCAGAATGATTATTAATCCGTACCAGAATAGCTGGAGGACAGATACTGTAAATTCAAGTTCAAGAGTCATATGTAAGCAATTTCATAATGAGTGATATTAGGAAGTAGCAGAAGTAATAAGAAAATAATCTTGATGACTTTGAAAAAAAAGGGGAAGAGGTGTGTGAAAAGATGCTGAGTGGAGTCAGAAACAAACTATATAATTAGATATCTGCAGAGCTTTAATGGGAAGAGAAAGTAATACACAGATCAGTCCCAGAATCCATGTCAGCTATGAATTTTGCTCTTGGGGTCATCCACTGTAGACAAACATTAAAAGAAGAATAATATGCCACTGAGATTATTCATAATGCCAGATATCATCAGGCTGGTAATGCAGATATGATGTGCTCTTGGGTGGTTCTACTGCCCTTGCAGTGGAGTGCCTTACACTGTCTTTTCAGCTGTCTTCTCAGCCTCTCCCACTCAGATCCCTGGAGGGCAACAGAAGCAGAAATACAATCACCTGTTCCACCCAAGCTCATCCCTGCTTGGACTGTCGGGCAGGAGACAGCCCTGAAATTGCAGGGAGGTTAATCAGCCCAACCGCAAAGTCTTTGAAGTAGAGCTACTCTACACATAAAGTTCTGATTTTGGCCTTGTGGTATTGTCAGGTAGCCTTAAGGTAAAGGGCAGTCAAGCTGGTGCAAGCTCTTGTTGAATTATAATCAGATGGAATTTATTATTATTATTTTTTGGCATTGCTGACATGTTGGCTTTGCACACCTTAAAAACATCAAAGCTGACAAATGGGCAAGAAACAGCAATGCCGGCAGCACCACAGAAAGGAACAGGAAGAGACCAAATTAAAGAAATCATGAAGGAACTAGTACCATAAAGCGAGTCAGCAAAACGCTTTGTATCTGGCACATTTTCAGCATTACCCTGGAGAGCTTTCTGCTGCTTCCAAGGCTCGGAGTAAGGCCTATACATTAGCAATCTTTGCATCCACAGTACCATTCCTTGTTACCTCTTCATTGCTGGGCTATATTAAGCTGCCCGTGAGAGTTTAGGAGGCTTTCCACTGTGAGTTTGAAAAGTTAAAATACTGAAGTTGAAGAAAAGTTTCAAGTTAAAATATTGAAGGAATTTTTATATAAATTGATCCGTGAGTTTGAAATGATGTGGTAGGAGTTGAAGCATAAGAGGAGCATGCAGAATTGCAGCTCTACTGTACAACTGAAGAGCAGGAAGAAATAAGCACATGCAATAGAGTGATAAAATAAACGATGGTTGCACAAATTGGAAATACATTTCCTCAAAGGTAATTGACTTCTGTTTTACAAGGATGTGATAGAACAAGTTTTTAATTTCCATTTCAATCAGGAGGATGATGAAAAATTGTAGCAAATGCTGCACAGTTACTCACTTTAGTGACCAGACCTCTGAGATTTACCATAAGTAGAGCTAGTATATCAGTGAGTATTATGAAATAAAATGTATAAATTATATTTATTTATTTATTAGAGCAGAGGAAATGAAACCTGACATAGAAATTAAAGATATCCACTAAAGTATGCAATGATAAAAGTGAGTTTGTCAGACTGCTTGTCAGAAGAAACTGGAAGCTCAGATTTTGGGATCCATATGAGCAAGTAGGCCTAGAATATCTCTAATAGATAATATGTCAATATGTAAGACAGATACTGGCAATATTTTAAATAAATTTTAATATAATATGCATTATTACATCTGTTGGAGGCTATAAAGATTTATCTGCTTGGCTCATGAAAACTCATTTCTTTAGGGAGACAACAGAGAACTAATCAGCTATTTCTGAGCTAAAAATAAACTTTTTTCACCATTCATGTGAAAAGTCCTGGTTTTGTATACTGTGGTTTGATTATGCTTCCACATGTGACTCGGGAAAATTAACAGATAAGGCCCAGTGTGTTGTACATGCATGATTCTGTCATTTCCCTCTGCTAATATTATTGCCCTGTGGGAGAGAAAACAGGAGGGAATCGGTGCTGAGCTATTTTGCTGGCACTTAAGAGTCTGATATACTAATCTAAGCCACCTTCAACTTCAGTTTAAGTTGATACACAGAGATCTAGGCCACAGCTGCTGAGGATCTGTCTCGTGTTTACTTCTGGTAATTCCAGCAGAGTGGCAGGACAAACAGCTGGAAAATGGTACTATCTAAGTTCCATTTGGCAGGACTGGCCTGCCAGTTCCCACGGATGTAAAATGAGAAAAAAAAATCATATCTAGCTTTTTCTACTTTGTCCATAGAGAAAACATTAATTAGATAAATGCTGAAAAGTAGTGCCTGCACAGAGATAAAAATAGAAACTAAATAATAATGACCCAATGAGTTAGGCATAGTCAGTGTCAGTTGGTACATTTTTTTCTTCCTTTTCAATTCTACAAACTCATTTTCAGATTTTAGCTGAAGGAAACTGGAAAATTTATGTATTAATATATTTAATAAATTTATTATGAAATCATAAATATATTGGTTCAAACTCAAGGTCCCATTAATAATCTTCAGGATCTCTGGTGAATACAGTTCAAGATTTCCCCGAGAGGACCTCTATCCTTGTATTGATGACATCCTTTGACAACCATGTTCTCTTGGAAACTATGAGCTTGTCAGCCTCAAGGGTGAAGCTTGTGAGAGCTGGAGATGAGGCTTTCTTGGCACCAAGGCAATGAGTTTGGATCTCGTTACTGGAGGAAATAAGAATGAACACAAATCTCACTGCCTTCAGAACAAACTGTAAGGCTCACTTTTTCAACTTCACTTTTCCAAAGCTGCTGCTAAAAATATCCAGGAAGAAGAGACAAAGGTAAAAAGAGAAATAAAAGAGAAGAACTAGAAAAGGAGAAGAGGGAAAACGAGCTGATTCTGTCTTCATCTGCCCATGAGAAGTGAGAAGAGAATTACATATGCTGTGGCCTACTGTGAATTTTATGATGATTTGTTTTGAAGTGTTTTAACAGTTAACATAGAGAATGATATAGGGTCTAAATAGGAAGTTGTATATAAAATAATAATGATTTTTTTTTCTCTCTCTCTTGCTCATATATTTTTTTTTTTTCCCCAGTTTGAACATTAAACAATCTAATTGTCAAGGTAATTGAAAGGGTAGATAATTACAGATAAGCTGCTAGAGCAATTACAATTTGTGGCTTTACCAATGGAGATGGAGGACACATTTCATTGCTGGATACTTCATAGTTTTCATCTTGATGACAATTTTTAGGCACGGGCACGATAACTCAAGGGATGAATTCCTGAGAGCAATTTATCTTATCATCCTGTTGTGTAGTTCTTTCTTAATTATTCCAAAACATTGTCTTTGGTAGCTGGTTTGGCATAAACTTCAGTGCTCATCTCTCAAATAGAAATTTGTTGAGCTGCTGAGCATACCTGTCTCAATATTCACTGGACCTGGTAATAAGTGTTGGTACAGGCTTGGGACATTTCACAACGGAGCCTGGTGTAGGGAGACCTGAAATTACATGACTAAACGAGTATTGCATCTGGAAACAGTGTAGCTCTCATCAGCACAACATTGTGCTGATGGTAGTTAATCCTACTGTGAAGCGGGACTTATGTACTTGGACATGACAGCACATAGCTTGCCCAGAGCCATCCACTCAGCTGGTGTCTCTGGTAGACCCTGTTCCCCACCTATGCAGGTATCTGCTGACACCTTCAAAAATATGAGTGTCCTTCCATCCAGCCTGACAGGTTCCTGAACTACTTATATGTGTCTTTCTCCTTGTTGGTGTGTATGCATGAGAAAGATTTGTGTTGCAGGTAATTATCTTTGCTTGCTTAGTGATTATCTCTCTTTGTGTCATTTCCTCATGTCAGGAAGAGATGATTCATCTTTGAGACTATCCACCTACATCATACTTAAAGATTTTAGATTCATCTACATTATACTTAAAGACAATCTATATAGTAGATTGTAAATGTTATATATTTTTTAGACTTACACATTAGATTATACTTAAATATACTTAAAGAAACATCTCAGAGGGGGAGATTCCCCGAGGCAAGAAGAGAGCCACAAAATGATGGCATAAATTTTAAATTGTTCTATCCCATCATAGGAACAAAGTTAGATTCTTTCCAGACATAAATTCTTTCTTGAACAAATGTGTACCTAAAATTAGTTGGGCCAGGTTTCACATTAGGTGTATCATAAAGGCTCATACAGGTTAAAAGTTCCCTATAACATACAGTTATTAAGTTCTTTGTTATTCTAAAGTCATTTCCTTCTTTGTCCTTTGATTGTAATGAATGCAGGAAGTTGTCACTAATGTGTGTACGTTTTACATTAATCTCACATTAAAATCTATTGATAAAATTCATAATGGCTCATGAAGGTCTGAAGAAAATCTTTTGAGTGTCTAAGAGTGGTATGGTTAGTATGAGAGATACAACTTTTTTTGTCAAGCTTTTGGTAGGTTTTACTGTTATTTACATGCTTTCTTTCTCTGAACATAACTAACTAGTATTTCTGCATTTGTGGCATAATTTCTCTAAATGACTAGTTGTTTCTGCCAAGAATCAAGCCTTTGATGTAAAAATCTATAGCCTTTGGAAATATGGCATTTGTTCTGATGGAAATTAAAGCTGTAAGACGCAGGTAAATGTAAGATGAAACTGAGGTATCTTGCCATCATCTGATTCTATTTAATAAAGCTGTAAGCTGCTTAGGGGCATGTCTCTCATTTGCAACCAAGCTTAGGAAAGATATGTTAATTTTATTGTGGCAAACTTCAGGAAGTGTATCTAGATTTACTGTTATTATATTTTTTAATGTTACAGTCCCTGAACTGTTTACCTGGTGCTTAAAAACATAATATTTGAGATTCAGTTAATACTTTGTCTGTCTTTATCTCAAACAGAACCTTTTAACACCTTATAAATAGAGATATCTTATTTCCTCTTCTGAGTTACCCATTTAGCAGATCAGAGAGATGTCATGGGTGTATCATTGCATCTGACTTAGGACAATGAGTATTTGTGACAGAGATGGGATGTGTAATGTTTCTTTTTTGGAATGGACACCTAATGAGTGGGATGTTAATCAGTGACTTCTTATCAAACCGAAAACCTAGCTGCCACATGCCGAAGTGGAAGCTCCAGGAGGCCAACAAGCAAACTAAATTCTAGTAACAAAATGTTACAGCCTAAATTAGCTGCAGATTTTGGACTTAGCAGAAACACAGTTATCTTAATGTTTGTCTGATTCAGCATAAAGATTGCAATCTTTGAGTTAGAACTGTTTCTTCTGTCAAGCCACTACAAACATGTTTCGTAACTTACTGAGGACTAGTAAATAAAGTATTTCATTATTTAGGCAACTGTATACTCAGAAATTCTCTTCTGAGTGTAGTAACAATGCTAATAGTGCATTAATAAAGACTTGAAATGCAGTGTTGCAGTAAATACCCCTTACTAGGTGCAGGGACACTACTCTAGCTGAAAATTGTCTCAGGACACCTTAGTGCTTCCTAATGCCATGGTTGCAGAATTATTAGAAGCACATTGCTAAGGGGATCTGTATTAATGAGATTTATAAGAACACTAATAGGTAAATCTAAAGCCCAACTCTATCAATGGTAATGCAAAGTAATACAACTCCAACAGTTCACAATTCAGGATTATAAATATTCATAATTATCCTATACTCTCATAGGCATGAGTTTTTCTGAGTATGTGTCAACGGTTTATGGGCTGGTCCGGCCCAGTTCCGTGACCAGCAGGGCGGAGGGATCTGCGGATCCGCGCCTCTGGGAAAGGGGAAGCAGGGGACCCCAAAATACTTGAAAACAACAGCACTGATCTGAGGTGGAACAAATGATTTTACTAAATATAGTATTAGTAAAATACAATGAGAGAGAGAGAGAGAGAGAGAGAGAGTCTGTTTGAATTGTATAGACCTCACCACAATGCTGGGGTGAGAAGTGCAGTCCAGTTGAGTGACTGAAGTACAGACGGCGAAGTGCAGATGGCGAAGCGCAGGCGGCGAAGCGCAGATAGCAAAGCGCAGACAGCGAAGAGCAGGCGAAGAAGAAGAATCAGGTGACCTTGCTTGGAGTTATATCCCCTTGCTGACCGCAAAGTCTCCTGGGGAAATGTAGTTCTTCTCCGACGGACGAACATTCGGCAGATATCAAACCCCACCCCCAATGCATTACATGATGTTATGGTGTGGAATACTGATGACCAAAAAATCATAAAACCATGACAGTATGTTGATATATTTAATATTTCTATGAAAACATAATATAGTTCCAAATATATGTCTGTCATATATAACTTCAGGAGATACTACATCAGTTCGGTGTAGAAGGGCTAAATCATGTCTCTTCAGTTATTGATAAAGTAGAAAGTATACTCCAAAGTGGAATCTCTGTTATTAAAACCTATTTTCACCTGCTGCACACAACATTATTATCTTCTTTGTTGCCTGTTTTTCCTGTTCTTATTAAAGAGAAGAAAAATAAAAGGAGCTTTATTGTAAAGGGTTTTGAAATCAAAACAGTATTATAAAAAAAAAAAAGTCAGTAATTTCATGTGGTTATAATGTGGTAGATTTGTGTAAATTTTATGATGATAATATGTTCATGTTACATTGTAGTGTACACAAACTGAAAGCTTTCTAAATATCAATTTAATATTTGCAGTATTTAAGCTACATTGACCAGTATGTAAACTTGTTATCTGCCCGCACTAAAAACTGCTCATTTAGTAACAATTTCAGAGCACTGTATCTGAGAGTTTGGGTGTTTTTTGTTTGTTTGTTTGTTTTAGCTTTAAAACAGCACTAGGTGAAGGGCCTAATTCATTCATGATCCTTTGTTTTAATACTGCTTCCTCTCTTTGGACTGGGCAAATGGGTGGGCATTTCCATTTTCAAAAATTTTTTGAACTAGCTTCAGTCTAGTTCTGATCTCACTCAATTCGGTAATAAGTAGCTTCTATTCCAAATATATATCTAGTGCTCTTCTTCTGTTACCAATTTCAGCCATTCTCAGAATTATTTTCCTATTTTGCAATCAACAGATAATTTCACTGCAGAGGGTTTTTTCCTTCTCTTTCTTTCATTGCTCTTTTCTAGAAAAAACTCATTTTTCATCTGCCATTTACTTTCCTGCTTTGTGCACTCTGAGCGCTTCTGCTTTTGGCAAGGTCAGCACTCAAAATATCTTCTCTCTGAACTCCTAATTCTCCTAAAAGTTGCAAAAGACGGTAATTTGGCTCTCAGGATCAGCAGCTTTGCCCTGAGATTGCTTAGCAAGGTAATACAGTAAGACGCACATGATTACTTCTTAAAAATTTTATTGAAGTGGGAAGTAAGGAATATATTCTACTGTGAAATGACAAGGGTTTTATGGTGCTATATTTTTTTTTCTGAGTTTTTAGTCCATAAATATCTTTAAATCAGAGCTTCTCCTAACCTCTGCAGAAAAACTTGATGTCTAGATGGAGATTGAAAGACCGACAGCCAATATGCGGTATCCCCAGACTACCATCCACGTACATCACACATCTGCTGTATTCTAAGTAAGCTCACTAGTATACAGATTACACAGAAAAACATTGTCAATCACTTTCTTTGACTATCTTTAACTATTTCTGCTGGGGTCCTTTAAGCAGCACACATCAGCAACACTGATTCAGGAAAGAGCAAAGGGGAAACCAGTAATGAGATACAGCAAGAAAACCCACAATCAGCACCAGCTGTTGCCCAATTAAACTCAACAGTTCACAGGTGTTCACAGGAGGATACACAGTTTGCCAAGCTACCTTTCTAAATAACTCTTATGAGAATAATACAAAATGAATTTTATTGGCAACTTTACACAATTTTTTAAGCTTTAAAATTTTAATATGTCAATAATAACAACTTGATAAACTAAACACCTCCCTCTTGTTTTTGACATCTAAATCAAAACAAAAAAATGCCAGTGCTTTTAAGTGAAGCACTTACTCTGTCACTTTTGCCTTGATTCTTTTTAGTTAAATTATCTTTTCCACTCCCAATCCCAGCTAATGCCTTTCCATGCAATTTTTTTTGACTACTGCCTGGCATTTATACTACTTACTTCTCAAAGCCCACAGTCCAGTTGGACACCATTGTACGTGAATTAAATTGATACATTCATTCACTACCTCCTACTGCCTGATTTTTGAAACAGCAAAGTCATGAACAGTACAATCCTATCTGGCCTCTGCTAGAGGAGAGGACCCTACTGAAAATTTAGCAAGAATGTACTGATGTTGCTTTGTGTTTGTTTTGTGATTACAAGGAGGATGCCAGTCTTCAGGGCTGGCATTTTAACAGCTGTAGTTAGTGCTAAAAACAATATCAAGGAATAGAGAGGGCCCTGGCAAGTCTGCTCCTTCATTTTATTTCTTCTCAACGAAGCTTTCTAAGGCTAGCAGATTTTCCATGGATAAATATGTATTTTGTAGTCATAATTACAGCATAGCATAGGAAGATGGCCTTCAGAATTTAAAAGCTTGCATTTGATCCATATGGTTGTTTATGTACAGTTGTTTATCCTTAAAAAAAACCCATACATTTAAACTAAAAGACAAACTGTAATGTGAAATTACTGTTTGCTTCCTTCTGTGATCTGAAATTACCATATGAGTTCAGTGACAATTACAGCATTCTGGCTGTCAACTAGCTGTTTAGGCCATGACTGGGAGGCTGGAGACCCTGGGGAACCTTATCTCTGCAGTGTAAATGAGATGCATATGATGTCGATGTTGTAAAGGTTAAACCTGAGCTACAATGCAGCAGAGACCTGTTCTCAGATTTAACCTACAGGGAAACATTTATGATGTTCTGTCTCCAATTTATTTTAATAACAATAATAACACTTTGCTATTAACCGAAGTAATCCTTTTCATGTAAAGATCTCAAAGCACTTTCTACATGAGAATAATTTTTCACCACACCCTAATGAGAATGAGAAACAGTGTTTTACCTGTTTGAAATTTCTCCTTATTAAACATGCCTTTACTTTAATATTAGGAGCTTTAAGAGAGCATGAGAGTTTGTATTTTTATATTCACATTTTTACCAGCTTTGAACTGGATATAGTCCTGATATGCTTTTGCATCTAGAAATTGAGATCGACCTTTTCCTGTAATAATGACAGAAAAACTTTCAGACAACATTAACAAAAGAGAAAACTAAATTTTCGTATGTGTGATAAAATGAAGCGGAATTATTTGGGGACCAGTTTTTTTTTTTAATAATTTATTTATTTATTTATTATTTTTAAAATTACAGAATAAATGCTTTTTTTTTTTTTTTTTTTTTTCTTTTTTTTTTTTTTTGCTGAAACTTCAGGTTAGCTAAGTGGTAGGTAGTTTTTAAATTCACAGCTTTTCAGGGAAAATATTCATGTAATTCAAAATATTTCAAAAATACAGTACTAGGTATTTAAAATCCTGGTGGAGAGCATAGAGTAGTAATAGTATGCTGACAAAAAATGTAGCCTATTTGCAGAGGTGAAAGACTAACCTTAGCAATTTAGGGGAAAATTATTCTTGTCAATTTTTGCTTCTTTTTCTCTCTCTTTTTTGCCTCTAGACACAGCAGGATAACATCTGTTCTCAGATAGGAGACAGAAATTTGGCCTATAATTCATGTATACAAAAACCATTCACGTATTCCCAACTGAAATATTTTCCTTGGACAGAAAGTCAGAGTGCTTACTGCCAATGTGAGGTAGAACTCTGTGTGGGGTTTTGAGGTAAAATGTAAATTCCTGAAACATCTTCTGTGCAGCCCCTCAGAGGGATTATTTTATCCTATTGCCTGACTAACACTGATCACTGCTTATTGGTACAAGGAGGAAAGGAGGACTCAGCAGACGTGACTTCCTTCCCTTCCCTTCCCTTCCCTTCCCTTCCCTTCCCTTCCCTTCCCTTCCCTTCCCTTCCCTTCCCTTCCCTTCCCTTCCCTTCCCTTCCCTTCCCTTCCCTTCCCTTCCCTTCCCTTCCCTTCCCTTCCCTTCCCTTCCCTTCCCTTCCCTTCCCTTCCCTTCCCTTCCCTTCCCTTCCCTTCCCTTCCCTTCCCTTCCCTTCCCTTCCCTTCCCTTCCCTTCCCTTCCCTTCCCTTCCCTTCCCTTCCCTTCCCTTCCCTTCCCTTCCCTTCCCTTCCCTTCCCTTCCCTTCTTTCTCTCTGCCTATGAGAAAACTGAACTCTCTTTCCTACTTTGGCAGTCAAACCTGAGATATCTTAAGTCTCTGTTGCATGTTATAGGTGGGCTTCTTAATTTCTCTTGCTGAATCATATATCTTATTAGTCCATGCTGAATATAGTTTTCACTAAAGGTGATTAAGAAGGTTCTATTGCCAAGAAAGGAGGAGTTTAGTGTTGAAATGAAGAAATAAATTGTTGAGACTTGTTCATTCCCATTAAATACAATTTCCCACATTTGGAGATTAGTTCACATTTGAGTTTTGCAACAGAGAAGTAGGGTCAGCAGGTAGTGTGATGATTCCCACTTTGGCCTCCTTCTAAGGGAGGACGAGGCTTGTGAACAAAACTGATGGTTTCAAAATCCATGAGAACCTAGACTAGGGAGCCAAGAAAAGAAGTGTAAGGGAAAACAGCAGTGGCTAGGATAATATAATATCCATCAACAGAAGCACCAAACTGTGCTACTGCCTCAGCTGGATTGCTTGTTACGCAGTACTTCTTGCTTTCTGGTTCTTCCTTTCCATGATATGGAGAATTAAATCTTTTTGTTGTTTCTTGTTGAGTTTTTTTTTGCTTTGTTTTGTCCCTCTTGGATATGAATGAGATTCTGCAATGGCAAATTAAAGGCTTTACTGAATTCCCTGTCGATTTCTTCTTTTAAAGTGAATATGCACTGGCACAGGATAAAATTAACCTCAGTAAAGAGACCCTGACCTCTGCTTAAATCCCATCTAAGCTTCTACTTCCTCTTCAAATACTCTGCAAGGAAGAGAATTACACACATTAGTCATATGATGAACACAGGCTGGCACAGTTTCCCTAAGAATGAGGACTAAAGGTTTCACTTGAAAATTGTGTGTCTTAAAAGATATTCTCCTGCTTCACTAAGTGTCAGGTTTTATTCAGGCTTCTTTATAGTCAGTGATATATGAAAATACATGATCACAACTAATGATCTCTCCTGGCCTTAAAAGTCTACAAATTTATGATAATACACTGAGGTTGGACACAGCTGAACAGATCCTTTAACATTATCCAGGTCCCAGTGAGATTCAGTAACTGCTAACTTCTTTTTTTGTACTTTTGGGCACTAATCTTCCTCTTTGTAATTGTTTCTTAGATGTCTGAAGAAAATCATTTCACTCCCTGCTGTTTATTTCCTTTTCAGTTTGGCAGGTGCTCAGGTCTTTCTTCATTTTGTTTGCATACAAGTGTGCAGACGTAAAATCACCCACACAACATGTGACTTAAAATGGTAGAATGAGATTACCATAAGTAATGCCTTTGCTCTTTTGTAACACAATTGTAAATGCAAAGATTGCTAAACTGAACTACTGAATCTTAGAATTAGGTGGGATTTGCTGGCAGAAATAGGTCTTTCCTTTGGCTTTCTTTTCTCTTGGAAAACATATGGATGATTAGATTCCCTGACATGGCTGAGTGTCAGTCAGTCATAGAGGAGCTTGCCATTTCCTCACTGCCAACCTAGGAGTGTGATGGTTATCCTGGTGGAGTCCCATACATCTTTGAGAGTTTTGAACAGTAAGAGGTAGAATTTAACTCTATGCATTCAAATTAGCATTATTTCTTCTTATATTTCAGTCCTTAAGTCCCCATGCTGGCAAGGCACTAACTTGCTTTAATGCTTGTTGTGCTCATAAGTGGACTACAGATATAGGCCATTAGTTTTCCTGCAGGCAAGTATTTCATTCAGTTTTATTGATTTTCAGTCTTATCCTCTTCTCTTGTGTGTGTGTGTGTGTTGTGAAAAATTAAAATAATACAAAGCACCACTAAAACACATATTGTTCAATGCAGGGCATGAAGAACAGTTTGTTCCCCACCTTCTCTTTGTCTCTATTTGCAAGGAATGTTGCTATGACTAAAACAGAATTTGGAGTGTGGAATGGCTCATCATAACTGCATTTGAAGGCATGCTTCTCTGAATGCTATAATAAAACTCTCCTCTTTGTTTACAGTTCTCAAATGACTGATTTTATCTGCTTTTAGAGTGCATCTGATGGCCAAGACTATCCTTAAGTTGTAGTCCATTCTGTTTCCTTGATGCTGGTGGCATAATTGAATGATTCATTCAGAAGTGAATCAGATACTATTAGCTTGTTCTTCAAATAGAACCCCTTTCACACAAAAGGTTAAGCTGTGGAATTTTCCTCAGCTGAAGATTTCTTGACTGTGACAAAGAGCATAATTGTGTACTTGATGCTTCTTTTGATCTCCATACTAAAAATGAATCAAATAGGCTTGTTTGCTTTAATTTGCAGTTTTACGTAACTCTTTTGTAGATGTCTTAGTTTATACTGAGAAACTAAAACTACATATCTTTATAAGCACATGTATATGCTTATATATGTACATATGTATACACACACATGCATGCTTAATAATAATTCCATAAGTTAGCAGGGAAGAAACATATGGAGTGCATTTCTTGTTATCTTGGGCTTTAATATCAACAGGAAACTTCCCAGCAAGTCTTATGTAACATGAGGTGGCATGCAGTGAAGGGTTGTCTACTTTTATGGATCAGGACTACAGACAAAAGTATGCAACGAGAATTTGGCTGTGGTTTAATGCACCTTTATTTCCACTTGGCACTGAATTGTTCTCTTGTAATATTTTTGTTCCAATCTGCCTCTGTTTAAAAATTGAAACACGTTTGGAAGTAGTAACCTGATGCTGGAATTGTTTACTATGTCTCACATAATTTCCGTAAGTATGTTTGTTTTGTTTCTAATTCAGCGTATTAACACCAGAAATAACGAAGGTGAAATTCTAGATCTCTATTTAGACTAAAGAAACTTCCAGAAAGCACTTCTAGACATAACTGTAACGCAAATAAAATAGTAGGGTTAATGCTGTGGGAAGGCATTCTTACTGCCTTCTATGCACTGCCCTTAAATGCCAACTAAAAGCCCTCAGTAAGTTTTGCCTGAGAAAGTTTTTACTATGGAACACGTACATTGACAAAACCAGCAGAGGTGTACCTCTGAAAGACTATTTATGTGACCTGTGCAATGGCTTCAGGTTGCTTATGAATGCCTTATATATCTTAATAATCTTAGATAGATGAGGACTACAGATCTCTAAAACATTCATAAAAATAGAAAAACATAAATCTACTTGGTTCATTATTTTGTTACAAATTCAGACAAATTTTAATCAAGGTTCATGTAAATTCATTATGTTCAGTGAAGTTTGGAGGTCTTGGGGCTCTACATAGAAATTGGAGGTAGCTGTGAGGTGCAAACATATCTGATTAATCATCTTTATATATGTTCTGAATCCATGACTTTTTTTTTTTTTAACTTTTCATAATACAATTAGGGATTAGCTGCAAATTTGAGATTTTTAATTTTAATTTAATGTAAGATAATAATCTATATTAGGTCAAAATGAGCACAAAGTGCTCTTTAAGACCACTGAGTATATTCTTGGGGACTTGAAAAGGAGTACTTGAATTTCTTTTTTTGTGTATCTCAGCTCTAAGGTATGTATTAAAAGTTGATATTTCCTTTAAGGAAAGATTTTATAACAAAGAAAAAAGAATAGAAAAGTTAATTTTCCTTCAAATTAAAGTATTCAAAATTCTAGTTATTCTCCAAATTGAAAAATATTACAGAATCATCAAATGGCTAGGGTTGTAAGGAACCTTAAAGATCACCAAATTCCAATTCTCCTGGTGGGGACAAGTCTACTACTAACTAGACCAGCTTGCTCAGAGCCCTATCCAACTTGGTCCTGACCATCTTCAGGGATAGGGCACCCACAATTTCTTTGGATACATGTTCCATCATCTCATTGCCCTCTGAGAGGAAAATTTCTTCCTAATATCTAATCTAAATCTCTCCTCTTTTAGTTTAAAACCATTCTCCCTTGTTCCTGCCACTGTCAGACCATGTAAAAAGTCAGTCTTCCTCCCATTTATAAGTTTCCCTTCAAGAAGTGGAAGGCCAGAGGGAGGTCTCCCTGGAGTCTTCTCCAGTCTAAATAAGCCCAGCTTCCTTAACCAGTCTTCGTAGAATAGGTGCTCCAGCCCTCTGCTCATCTTTGTGATCCTCCTCTGGACTTCTCTAGAAGTTCTGTCTTTCTTGTGCTGGGAACATTGTCCTCCAGATGAAGTCACACAAATGCAGAGTAGAGGGGAACAGTCACCTCCCTCACACTGCTGATTACCCTCTTTTGATGCAGCCCGGGATACCTCTGGAATTCTGGTCTACAAGCACGCACTATTGGCTCATTTCCAGCTTTTCATCCAGCAAGAGCCTCAAGTCCTTCTCTGGAGAGCTGATCTCAGTAAGTTTTTCTCCCAGTTTGTACGTGTGTCTAGGATTGCCCTGACCCAAGTGCAGTACATTGCACTTGGCTTTGTTTAACCTCCTTATGTTCATGCAGGCCCACTTTTCAAGTCTGTCCAGGTCCCTTTGAATGGCATGCCTTCCTTCTATTGTATTTACTGCACAGCTCAGCTTGGTGTCACCTGCAAACTCACTGAGGGTACACTCAAGCCCACTGTGTATGTCTTTGATAAAGATGTTTGTCTCATCCCACTCAGTGGATTTAGAGAGAGGTGAACCTTTTTCTACCTCCTGAGTCATGCCTCCCCTCGTTAATGGGTTGCTACCACAATGGAGTCATCCCAGACTCAGAGGAATAACACATATCAATTTATTGAGAGCATTCTTTACAACAACTAACAACAGCTACTTGGAAGTAAAATTGGTTAATGGCTAATGGTGATTAATAAACGTTACACATAAGATAATGTTAGATGACAGCTACCACAAAGAGTAGAGTAATAAAAGAAGATATAGAGAAAAAACAGAAAATGGGGAAAATGGGGAGAGACAGACAGACAGATATACAAGCACAGTAAAGTAAAGTGGTTCACCACTCCTTGAGCCAGAGATGTCTTGATGTCAGATGCTGATCTTCAGTAGTGATGGGTCATTGGAGGTTGTGTTGTTCAGTTCATGACTAACGACAGCACAAGTTCTTACTTACAGTCCAAAGAGATTGAGCGAACTCTTTTGGAGTGACAGTTTTGGTTTTGGGATCTCAGCAGGAACTCCTTTGCTCCTGTCTTCCAGGCCTTGCAAATGTAAGTCAGAATATAAGAGAAAGCAGGGAGATGCCTGTAGCTCCTGTAGCTTGCCTTCACAGGATACAGTGGCATCATCTCCCATTTTCCTGTATCAAGCTGGTTTCATTTACTCATGGCCAAGTCTTCAGGCAATGAATACACTTGGGCCCTCCCACTTGAACGCAAACAACTCCAAAGAGATTATTTCAAATGTAAAATTGTCCACAGAGATGTTGATTGCCTCATTTTGATTTCAGACCTTCCTCACCAGCATCAGACAATGGTGAAGGGCACTGGTCCCAAGACAGACCCATGGGGGACATCTCTCATAAATGACCTTCAGCGAGGCAAAGCTGTTGGCCACAACTCTCTGGCTGCAATCCTCCAACCAAATCTTTATCTACTGAAAAGTCCACCCTTCAAATCTATCTCTTTCCAATTTAGATATAAGAATGTGGTGTGGGTCAATGTCAAAGGTCTTGCAGAAGAAATATCTCTTCATATAACAGGTGTATCAAAGCTCACACGTTGATAAACTGTTCTTGTCTGTCAAGCACGTTTTACTTAACTTTTTAGTCTTTTTCTTTTCTTCTTTTTCTTCACTGTTGGTAAATAGCCCCCTCAACACAGTGTCCTGTACTCATTTGTCTCTGAGGTGAATGTGAGAATTAACATGTCAGCAATACTTACATAAGTGCAAAGAAGATTGGACCTGCTTTACCACTCTTTTTTTATGACATATCAAAGGACTGTAATGCCTTCAATGCATTTGAATGTATATATGTTCTTTACTCCCATTTGTAACAAACTGTCTTTAAAGATCTTCTGTAGAGAAAAGAAAGATCAAAACATTGTTTTTTAATCTCTAGATCACTCTAAAGATTTACATATCCAGATCTTTATCGTGAGGTATGAGTGTTAAATACTAACATCCCTGCTATAGCTGGTGAGCTTTTTAAACATAACTTTACCATACACTGCAGGCAGTCCTGTGAGTGGGACTGGACTGGTCAGCTGAGTGACTGTCTTATTTTACATTGTGCGCTGAATGCTTGCCTTTCACATTTGATTTCCTCACTAAGTAAGCTGAAGAGCAGAGCCTCACAGCAGCACAGTACAATGCAGTGCCCATAGTAGCATCTCAGACGAGCTGGCTAGCTCTGTGGTAGCCACATACTTGCATCAGTGCTGAGCCCTGAGAGAAGCTCATTAGCCCCCATGGTCCGCTCTAATGCAGTTGCTTGCCTCCAGCTAGCTAACTCAGAGCTAATGTGGATGACCTTGCCTAATTTCTGCAATTTGTTACATGGATATATCCTGACTGAGGAATCCCAGCACTCTCCAGATCTATCTGTCTATTAGCAAGTGAAATCTATCTTTCTGTTCAGTAGAGTAATTTCTGGAAATGACTGAGAAAATTGCATCTCTGTTTGCCTATTTTTTTTACCTTTTTATTTTCAGAAAATCTGAGTTCCAGTTAGCTGAGACTCCCCACCCCAGTGTAAATCATAAAATCCAGCAAAGTGGAGACAAAACACTGTGGAAACCCAAATCCTTCCATAATGCAGCTGTAAGTATTTATGATAATCTAAACTTTATGCTACAGAATATGGCTGTCCTTTTCTGAAATCTAGGGATTTGACCTTCTGGTTATGTTGCTGACATGAAATATATCTTATTTAAAAAAAAAAAAAAAAAAAAAAAAAAGAGGGAAGAAAATGAGAAAATGGAGAGATTTTAAATAACAAGAGACACAGTTGCTGACTTTGCCAGAAAAAATGCTGTGCTAATGTGTCCCCTCCAAAGCTGTTCTTCCTGACTCAGAACAAGGAAGGTGAGGCAAGGGTATGGGGAAAGGGAAAAAGAAGGGGAGATATCTAAGCTCGATATCCGTAAGATCAAAATTTTTTCCTTTAAGAATCTCCATTTGTAATATGCAGTCAGTTTGTTTCTTATGGACACAGTTAAATATGCCTAGCAGACCTTGTGACTGAAAGAAGAGCACTTGAGTTCACATAAGAAACCTGTACCCAAAAGATGAAAAATGTGGTGGGTACACGGAGCTGCTCTTTCTATTTGCTGATAGAGTGAATATTTAAATACAAAATTAAAAATTGAGAAAAACTGTTCATAACTTTACATAGGTGAAAGGATCACTGGAAAATGGGATATCTTGAGATGGCTGAACTACAAACAGAGAGAGCGATCTGAGGAAAGATGGAGCAGAGTGTAGGTATTTGTCATCTTTCATCTTTCATCTTTCATCTTTCTTCTGGCTTCGAGGTAGTTTATCCTACCTCTTTTTCTGTCACAATGGGTTGCTCATGGTCCAGGAGTGAACTATTTATTTTGAAAGTAGCTAGGAGATCCATGAAGAGTAGACTCTGGAAGCATGATACAAATCCCTGCCCCCAGATCTTCCAGGAGATAGTCTAACAATGAAAAACAATTTCTAAAATATCTAGCAGGAGTTTTGAATGCATTGGTGGATGTTAAAATAAATAAAAATAAAAATAAAAAAATATATTTATATATTAAAATAAGTAACCCAATTAGAATTTATCACTTTGAAAGCTGTGAAAAAGTCATGCTAGCAAACATTTGAATATTCAAATGAAGATATGAGCTACATGACTATTTGAACTCAATGACTTTGCAGATAGTTTTTGAGAATATATTGTATTGATATTTTCTGTATAACATAGAGAGATATTTGGTAAAAAAGAAAATCTGACAAAGCTTGAGTGGGAAGGGGTGGTCTAACTATCTACTGAGAAGAATTATAGAAGATTCTGATTTAACCTAGCTTTAGGTTAAAGCTAGGACACATAGGACACTCTTTGTCCTATGACAATTTCATTGCTATATCAAACAAGCAATTGGTAATGTTTGAATCTAGAGAAAGCAAGCTAAAATTTAATGTACTGGGAAATAGACTTTTTTTTTTTTTTTTTTTTTTTTTTGGATGTTTCTTTGCAATGTGGTCTGCTGTAAAGAAGCTAGTAACCTATGATGCTGGAATCCTAGAAAACTCAAAGGTTCTTCAGGCTTCCTGTGCTTTCTGAGCTCACTGCAACCCAAAACACATGTCCTCAAAGATTTAATCCCCTGGAACAAACCTAGCAAGCTCCTTCATATGTAAATTTACCCCACTTAGCAAAGGCAACAAGATAGAAATGAATTCTAGCAACACCTTTATTCACATAATATTAAAAATCTTACATATTCAAGAGCAAATGGGCACAAATTGGAACATACAAGATTCCATACAAACATCAAAAACCACTCTTGTGCTGTGCAGGTGACAGCACTGGCAAAGGCTGCCCATGGAGCCTGTGCAGTCTCCCAGTGTCCTTCTTGGAGATCTCCAAAAGCCATCTGAAATTGGTCTTGGACACCCTGCTCCAGGTGTTCTAGGTGTCCCTGCTTAATAAGGAGTTGGACTGGATGGGCACAGAGGTCTTTCACAACCTCGGCCATGCTGTCATTCTGAGTCTGTGAAATGAGTTATCTAGCGGCAGTTTTTCTGTTATTCCTTTCCTTTCCTTTCCTTTCCTTTCCTTTCCTTTCCTTTCCTTTCCTTTCCTTTCCTTTCCTTTCCTTTCCTTTCCTTTCCTTTCCTTTCCTTTCCTTTCCTTTCCTTTCCTTTCCTTTCCTTTCCTTTCCTTTCCTTTCCTTTCCTTTCCTTTCCTTTCCTTTCCTTTCCTTTCCTTTCCTTTCCTTTCCTTTCCTTTCCTTTCCTTTCCTTTCCTTTCCTTTCCTTTCCTTTCCTTTCCTTTCCTTTCCTTTCCTTTCCTTTCCTTTCCTTTCCTTTCCTTTCCTTTCCTTTCCTTTCCTTTCCTTTCCTTTTCTTTTTTTTCCCCGTCGTTCTAAAAAACAAAGGAGTAGGTTAGTGCAAATATTCTAATGCAGATGCAGTTATACTAATATAAAGATGTTCTTACAGCTTAAAAAACAAAACATAAACCTAAGACATCAGCAACAAACCAATTAAAACCACAATGCTCACTTTGCCTCTTGTGGGGTAGAAGTAAATAAGTATGAGGGAAGTGAAGAAGCCTTAATTTGCATATCAAGAAGAAAAATAAGACCTGAATGGGGCACTGAGGTGAAGAAATCGGAGGAAGAATTTTAAAGGAGAGAAAATTCAAGAAGCCTTTAAAAGCGTAACAGAGAACCCTTATCATCAAGACCAAAGTCTGCTCTCCTCTCCTCATATAAAGTCAGCTGCTCTGCTGCTGCTATTTCTGCTGCAGGGTTTCATCTCCCTTGTACTTTGGGAGTAATAGCTGTCTTGGAGCAGTTCTGCTGAGAGGAGCTGAGCAGCAGGAGCAGCAGCCATTAAAGAAAATTAACTCAATTACATCAAAGAAATTGTGTGTTCCAAGAGCTGGGAAGAACTGATAGACAATCAAAGTAGGTGCTCCTCAGATTTTGGAGATGTGGAACACTCTGGAAATAAAAGATTTTGAACTACAGTGACATGAAGACTGTATGCAAAAGATTTCTCAAAATTAGTGGCTCTTTTTTAAGAGGTTTTTAAGATTAATTATTAGTATAAATGCAGGGCAAACATGATCAAAGAGATTTAACTTTTGGTAACAAAGGCAAACATTTGTATATTTTTTTAAGGATTCCCTCCCTTCTGGACTTTTGTTAATGGCAGATCCCAGTGACTGGATTCATCAACCATAGGAAAAGTTTCCAGAAGCAAAGGTATGTGCATACTTTTGTAGATTAGAAGAGTCTGTAGACTCTATAGCCTCCTAATTGCAACTTTTTTAGAAGTTGTATGGAGGAGGTGGATCGCATTATCATCTACATACCTGAGAACTACCAGAGAAAAATGTAGCATAACATATATAAAAATAATGAAAATATAAGAATTGAAACAAATTATTTTCTCAGTTTTTCCAATCAGTGAATCAATCCGATTTTTATTGATGGAAGTTAGAGCAGCAATTGTCCAGAGTAGTAGTGGCTATTCACCTTATTACACTCATCTATCATTATCATTTTTTGTTTTTTCTCCTCTCCTGCTTTATTCCTATCTGTGGCTCTGGTTGACAGTTCCTATTGAAATAGCTCCACTAGATGTATACAAAAACTTCAGTCATATCAGCACCTAGATGTCATCTGCTCTTTTTCTGAAAGTGGGACATTGAGGTGCTAGAGCAGGTCCAAAGAAGGGCCAAGACGATTTAGTGGAGAGTTGTTGTATTCAGGGCAGTATGATTAGGTTGTAGTTGGACCCGATGACATTTAAGGTCTTTTCCAACCTGAGCAATTCTGTTATTCTATTGTTCTATCTCAATGTGATCCTTGGTATTCTTTTTTAGAGCTGAACATGATTGTGGAAATGGATTCAGAGAGAGGAGAGTCAGATGATGAATACTTGATGTTAAATTGCGGTTTTGAATATTAATACCATTTGATATAATAAATGTTTAGAAATTTTGCATTTAGTGCACTTGCACTTCAAAAAGTTTCTATGGATGGAGTTCATGGGCACTGGACATATTTTATAAAACATCAGCAGAAACCCACTTATCATTAAAAAAAGTAAAGAACATTGGGAGCATTGGAATTTTTTAGTAATTATCAGAAAATTGTGTTTCCTTTTAGCTTGGAAATAGATGTTATAGGGAAGCTTAAACATGTTGAGGAGAGCTCTTCCTATATTTCCAGTCTAAGACAGGTGGAAAGGGGTGAAAAAAGACTGTCCTATCTGGAAGTTGTTTTGCTTTACAACCTAATGTGAACTGATGCATTGAAAGGACCTTACAACTAAGTTCATGTATGGAATATTTTAACATGAAAAGTCTAAACATAAAATAGAGTTATATTACAGTAAATATATATATACAGATAGCTGTGGATTTATGAAATGGAGAAGTACAAAGACTCCTGACAGACATATAGTTTATTTTAGCAGCACTAGATTCACACATCATCTGCTTTCCACATATGTTTAAATAATCTTCAATTATCCACAAAAATCTGCTTTTATAAACCTCATCATTTACCAGGGATTAAAAGAGCAATGTTTTGACAACATAGTTGATTTAAGTGCAACTCATTATTTGTATGTCATTAATCCAAATTGATTAGCCCCCAAGTTTTCTGACCCTGGTAAATGTATCTCATCTGCTTACATTTTGGGCAAATGATATTTCTTTTACCGTTCATGTCAAGGTTCAGGACTGGTTTATGTCAGCTATGCAATGTTTTAGAAACAGCACTCATGTATATCTTATGAAAGTCAAGGTTTCATAGATTTTCCAAACATAGATTTTCCAAACAATTACTTTTGTGTGCAAATCATAAAATACAGTGGTTGCTTACCCTAGAATTACAGACCTCAAAGAGCTTGTGTGTGCATACATGCACATATATCTGTGTGTGTGATAAGATACTAGTTGCTCAACAGTCTAAGTAATTAGTGTGATAAATTAGGCAGCAAAAAAATGGAAAAAAAATCCCAGTGCTTTAAGATGAAATGAACTACACTGTTTCTAGAATAAAAGTGCTTTCAGGTAACTGTCATGTTCTATGAAGCCAGCATTTGAGAGAAGACTGAGAACTTCACACACAGTTATTTAAACAGGGGTTTCATGTTTATTTGTTGAGGAAACTTGGAATTAATTAACAGAAAAGTGTTTTATCCATCTGAAAACACTCTTGAGATTGCATTTTCATTCCATTAACAAATACAGTTTCTTCAGAATAACTGAAGATTTGGAAGACTGATTTCAGCCTTAGATTCTGAAGTTTCAGCTTGGGTTCGGGAAAGCTGAGCAAAGTTGTTTCCATCACTTATGGAAAATAAGCTGTTCCTTAGTGTCTTAGGTTGGCATAAAGAAATTGAAGCACTAAAGCTCAATAGATTTTTTCCCATACAATTGGTTTCTAATTTATGTTTGTGTGCATTTTATACTAGCTTTCTTTTATTCTGTAAAGAATTTTATGTAACAGATAGTCTATTTAAGCATACTAGGTTTAAGTGTAAAATATGCTAAAAAAAATGCATTGGTTAATCCTCAGTCCTAGCTAACAAATATCTTTTGCATTGTTTTACCTTTGAACGTTTTTGCTGTGACTCCAAATAGATAATGTTGTTTCAGAAAACAATTTTGTTGGATACTGCAAAGATAGAGTTATTTCTATTATACTTAAAAGTGTTGCAATTTCCAGTGCAAGAAAAGAGACTTCAGAAATACTCCATATAACTTCTGGTTACCAAAGCCCCTGAAATCTACTCTTTCCCAAATTGTCAATATCGTCCCAAAAACGTTGATACAGCAGGGATCCAATTTTAGAGTATCTATTTTTCCTGGGTGTTCATTTAGTTGCCCTATTCTTTCCTAATGTTTCCCACAGAGCTCTCTGTGGTTTTCAATATCCTGCTGGCACCATTTCTTCATATATGGCAAACAGAATTTTATATACTAAACTATTTCCAAAAGATCAAATCAACTTGTCTGACATGTCATACCTGCCAGTGTTTATAGAATAAGTGAAGTGTCTGCGTTTTGTGATTTTAGAAACATTTGTAAGCATGCTTTTCTCTGAGCAACTCAAAGATTGTATTCAGGCAGAAAAGGAAAACTAGATGGAAGAAAACAAAGAGTGCTGCTGCATATATAGCCATATTTGCTGTTTCTAGTGAGATATGAATAAATGAAAATGCATTCTTATGAGTTATAATGCAGTACAAGCAAGGCTCAAGGCTCTCCTTTCTTCCTGCTAGAGAAGTCTATCACTGCCTGAAAGGCACAGCGTGTAGGGTACCTATCACAATGGATGTCCTTGGCAGGCAATAAGGTACATTAGGGTGGCGTTCTGTTATGATCTACGGAGAATCAGTTCTGTGGTTGGCACATCCAAAACTTGTTTGTGTCCCCATTCTCCATCATGTGAATTTAACTTCTACAATTTAGAAATTGTAATTGAAATTTATAAATTGAAATTTAGGGGAAGTTCTTTACAGAGAAAGTGGTGAGGTGCTGGAACAGGCTGCCCAGAGAGGTTGTGGATGCCCCCAGGTGTACAAGGCCAGATTGGATGGGGACCTGGGCAGCCTGGTCTAGTATTAAATGGGGAGGTTGGTGGCCTTGTCTGTGGCAGGGGGGTTGGAGATTCATAATCCTTATGGTCCCTTCATACCCTGGCCATTCTGTGATTCTGTGATTCTGTGAATTTAGTGTGCTTCCTAGACAGAATGTTAACAAGTTTTATAGTCCAGCTTAGCAAGTATGCAATGAAGGGCAAAGTATTAAATTGCATAAACGTATATCTTGTTTTCATAAATCCTGCTTCTACTGTACTGTACTGAATGTTACTGAATTGTAACATTTATTCAAGTAATTTTAATTATATATATATATAATTATATATATAATTATATATATTATTACATATAATATATATATTATATATATTTAATTATTTATACATACAGACACACACAAAGAAATGGACCAAGTATTTAAATAAAAGTTCAATTAGACCTGGGCATTTTGGTAAAACATTTTGTGAGGCTCTGTAATAAAATAGAGATTGTTTTGTTAATTTTATTATGTATGTAAGAATAGGAGATAAAGAGCTTGCCAACATTCTATTAAGAGAAAGGAAATATTAAATTAATACAAGGATAGCTCCCACTCAGTTGTTGCTATCTCTTATATTGGTCACACTAGCTTAACCTTACTAAAAATAGCTGTCTAGCTCTAGAGAATTAAGCTATATCTAGCTCTAGAGAATAAAGGAAAATTTCAAACATGAAAATGGAAAAAACGGAGGCTAAAGATTCAATATAAAAAAACTAAAGAATCAAAGGGAGTGAAAGAAAAATTATCAAATTAAATAACTCAAGAAGAAAAGGCTAATAAACTTTCTTAAACTTTAAAGTAAACTTGTGGAGGGAAACCAAAGAAGTGCAAAAAATACATGACAAGAACAGCTTGATGGTTAAAGTGATGCACGGCAGAAGTAAAAGAATGGTTATTCCCACTTTGCTACAGTCTCATCTTTCATCTCTTGCTCATAAAGACAGAATCAGTGAAAATCTGCAGGATCATGGAAGTGACTACAGAATGAGGCTCTTGGAAAAGATGCCTCTATGTGGAAGCATATGGAGCAAACAATATATAGTATGATATCAGCTTTATGCTTATGGTAAACAAAAACATAAAAATTGCCAAATTACTCATTCTTTCTTTCTGTTTGTTGTTGTTTCTTTGTTTTTTTATTTTTATATTTTTCTGGTAGCAGTCAGTGCCATGCTGTAGCATAAGGTATCAGGCTGCATATGCAACACCATGGAATAAAAATAAATTTCTGCACCTGGCGTGCTATCTGACCTTCCCTCTAAACATTACACACTGCATTTAAATAACTTCTATTAAGTTTAGCAGAAGAAATTATAAAAGCCACAGAAAAAAAAAAAAGCAATTCAAAAGTTCTATGCCTTGAAATATACCTAAAAGAAATAGGACAGGGCAGGATTGGTCAGTATTTCTTCCCATTTGATGACTGACTGTGTGTGAGTTTCTGTCACACAGAATAAGTACCAACCCAATACTAACCTAATACTAACCCAATACTAATGGTAGGTTTCTATGATGAAGCTGAAAGTAGGCTCTGCCTATATGGCAGACAGCGTAACTTCTGGCAAACATGGAAGCACTGAGATGGCCACCACAACCTCCAGCACAGATCTTTCTGTCCCTTCCATATCGTCCAGAGGACTTTTTAATTCTGTTTCAGGTGAAGCAGCTCAATCTCTAGGATCTCCACATTATCTAGACTTAGGAACACAATATTTGCGTGACCTTTCAAATACAAAGATATAATGTAAGCCAAGATTTTTCAGATTTCACTGCTGGAGATCATCAATACTTTTCCACTAATGAAGAAAAATCCATTGGGAGAATGATGATGTCTATAACCCCCGTATCAGATTTATGAAGATGGTCTGTAGGGGAAGAAGGATCAATAGCAGCATAGGAATTGAACATAGAATTACAAAAAGGCAAAATTTCAACTAGTTTTTTTTGTATGGCATATCTTCTGACATGCGTACAAGTGATTGCAACCTATGTCAGTCAATTCTCACATCTCTTCTTAAAACATTCAAACTGTGTTCTGAATAAGGTTTCTGTTATCTCCTTTGTACTTTTTCATGTCTGTCTGATGGTGCTACTTGCCCTCTTTCTGTTTGGGGCAGAGATCTTGTTTTGTTTGTGATTATGCAGAAAATGGGACAGTGGAAATTATAGTCCACTACCACTCTTGACCTACACTAGTCCTAAAAAAAGATTTGAAAAGCCTGCATTATTTTTGTACTCAACACTTTCTGTTATTTATATTAGTTTGCTGTCCTGCACCTTTTGGATGCAATAGATCTCATCTGCTTAGCTTTGCTGTCTGAAGAAAAGAAAAATATAGCTTAACATAGGGGATGTGGTGCAATTGGTGAATTTGTGCTTGAAGTGTATGAATGTGATGTGTTACTACCGCTCCATATGGGTTCATATAACCCAGAAACAGATCATGTCTTTGTCTTGGAAAGCACTACATCCTTTTTTTTTTTTTTTTTTTTTTTTTTTTTTTGTGTGTGTGTGTGTGTGTGTACTTTTCCAGCATTACCGACAATTGGTAAAATATTTTTTTAAAAAGAGCTTAAAAGAATTCTTCAATGTTGTAATTTCTCAGGACAACTGAAGACATCTCCATGCTATTACACATAGGAATATCCAAGAACTAGATACAACAGAGAACTCAAAATAAGATATAATACTTGGAAATACCTCAAAGAACAAAAATAGTGCACTTGTACTTTAGTAAAATAATATCAATAAATCATAAACTGGAATGTGAGTAAATCTTTAGGAATGTCTTTTTTAGGCCCTTTCTGAAAGTTTAATTTATAAAACAGATCTTTTCAATCAAACTGAGCAAAAGGAGAGACCATACCAATATTAAAAACAAGATTTTTTTCTATACAGGAACCTGCAGAACAGATATGAGTCCTTGTGATAGTTATTGTATGACATAATTACTTTAATGTAATTCTTTATGGACAGTTTGAAGGGAAGGGAAGGACAGTGAATAAACATCAAAATGTGTTTGTTTGTTTGTTTGTTTTTTGGTGTGTGCATGTGTGAAACTGATTACCTCTAAACATACCTGAATATGTTCTACATTTCTCTTTTCATAATCAAAGAATCACAGAATTGTAGGGATTGAACACAGAATGCAGATTTTCTACAAAATGAGAATCTTTCAGAATATTTTAATTCTGATTTTGCTAAGCAGTAGTTTAATTTTTTTATATTCTGAACAAAAACTAAGTATGGATTTTGAAAAATGTTTGATACTAGACACAGTTAAATGAGTTATGCAAATCCTGTATTCACTCACACAGAATCACAGAATCACAGAATCACCCGGGTTGGAAGGGACCCCAAGGATCATGTAGTTCCAACCCCCCTGCCTAGCAGGGCCACCAAACATACACATTCAGATCAGGTTGCCCAGGACCCCGTCCAACCTGGCCTTAAACACGTCCAAGGACGGGGCATCCACAACCTCCCTGGGCAGCCCGTTCCAGGGCCTAACCACTCTCCTAGTAAAGAACTTCCCCCTAACATCTAACCTAAATCTTCCCTCCTTCAACTTAAAACCATTTCCCCTAGTCCTGCTGTTGTCAGCCCTTTTGAAGAGTTTACTCCCCTCCTGGGTGTAGGTTCCCTTCAGGTATTGATAGGCTGCAATGAGGTCACCCCGCAGCCTTCTCTTCTCCAGGCTGAACAAGCCCAACTCCCTCAGCCTGTCCTCATAGGGGAGGTGCACCAGCCCCCTGATCATCTTAGTCGCCCTCCTCTGGACCCTTTCCAAAATCTCTATGTCTTTCTTGTACTGAGGGCTCCACACCTGGACACAGTACTCCAGATGAGGCCTCACAAGAGCCGAGTAGAGAGGGACAATCACCTCCCTGTCCCTGCTGACCACCCCTCTCCTGATGGAGCCCAGGATCCCATTTGCCTTTCGAGCTGCCAGAGCGCACTGCTGGCTCATATTCAGTCTCTCGTCCATCAGGACCCCCAGGTCCTTCTCTGCCGAGCTGCTCTCAAGGACCACTCCTCCCAGCCTGTACAGGTGCCTGGGGTTCTTCCGGCCCAAATGCAAAACCTTGCACTTTGCCGTGTTGAACCTCATCAGGTTCACCCGAGCCCAGCCCTCCAGCCTGTTGAGGTCCCTCTGAATGGCATCCCTTCCTTCCACCGTATCAACCGCACCACTCAGCTTGGTGTCGTCAGCAAACTTGCTGAGGGTGCACTCGATTCCCTCATCGATGTCATTAATAAAGATGTTAAAGAGCACCGGTCCCAAGACAGACCCTTGGGGGACACCACTTGTTACCGGCCTCCACCTGGACATAGAGCCATTGACCACCACCCTCTGTCTGCGGCCTTTCAACCAATTGCTTATTGCTCACTCTTGTGAAGATGTCTTGTTACAGTTGTGCTTTTCTGTTGTTAAACAAATGCCATACTCTGAGTTAACACATAGTAAAAGGAATTACTAGAATTATTTTTAAAATTGTACAAGAGCCTATTGTTATCTTCCCTTTGAAGTACTGTGTAAGGCTTGTGAAATCAAGTTCATTTTTACACAGGTCACTAAAACCCAGAATTTTTCATATACTATAAATCATCATGTCACTTTTCATACAAAGAACGTTTTCAGGAAGGTTAAAAATGTCTCCTTCACCCTCCCAAATATATACAGATTGCAAGAAAAAGCCCAACTGAACATTGATCCAAACTGCAATATAAGAACCAGAAACAGAAAAAATCCTATATTGATCAGAACAGTGGAAAATGAGCCTTTGCCTGTAGTGTTTCACATCTAAAGTTATGGACTTTGATGTTTCAGTATTCTAGAGAAGTTTAGGCTTTTTCTTCTGGTTGATGTCTTGCTTAAATCAAACGCTGTAGAGTTTGCATAAGCTACATATATATTACATAATTAAGGTAGTTACAGTGGATATTTCTTTATTAGAGATTTCTGAATATATGTACATTTTCATTTTCAGTTAAAATTTCATTGCTCACTCCTTCTCACATTTCCCCCCAACTTGCAAATGCAGAAAACTTCAGTTTTCCCTGAAAGTATGTATTTCAATTTACTTAAATAAACATCCTTAAAGTATAGCCTTATGTTCTCTAAATTCAGAAGAGAGAAGACACAGAAAACTTATTTCAGATAATAATATCACATGTTATTGAAATAGTTTCATGATAGGGTTTCAATACGATGTCTAAACACTTGTTAGTACAACAATTTGTACTGTTGTGGGTGTTAAAAATTATTTTCTGTTGTTACATTGTGGTAAAAACATGACAACAATATCTAATCTTTTATGATTATTATGTATACCGCTTCAGTTGATTACTATCATATTGTTTTCCGAAGGGCTAATTTATGTGAGATAACCACTATGTGCCAGTGGTGTTAGAAATATGCTGGCTTATCATTTTCCAGAATTATTCCCTTTCATCTACAGTACTTTCTGAGATTTGAAGAAGCTCTTATCATTTGACATCTCATATCAATTTTTAAAGATATTGGATCTATTTCTGTGTTTCTCTATCAGTTTTTGTGGCTTAATAAACTTATTTCTTTTCCTTGTTTAAAAACATTTTCCTTACCTCTTGTCATGGGACACTTGCACAGAAATCTGTTACTGATTATTGACTGTAGAATAAAATAACAAAGCTGATTTAATTTGAAATATATTCAAGATGTAAAGAAAACAGTTGGAAACAGTTGGAAGCAGCGTCACGATCCCAGGCGCTGGTGCTTATGGGGGACTTCAATCATCCAGATATTTGCTGGAAAAGCAATGTGGCCAGGCATGCGCGGTCCAGACGGTTCCTGCAATGTGTTGAAGACAACTTCCTGATGCAGGTGGTTGAGGAATCGACAAGGAGAGGGGTACTGCTGGACCTTATTCTCACTAATAGAGAAGGGCTTGTCAGGGAAGTAAAGGTCGGGGGCAGCTTGGGTTGTAGTGACCACGAGATGGTGGAGTTCAAGATCCTGAGTGGAAGAAGTAAAGCAAAAAGTAGGATTGCTATCCTGGACTTTAGGAGAGCCAACTTCGATCTCTTTCGGGGCCTACTTGGAGCTGTCTCATGGGCTAGGGTGTTGGAAGGCAAGGGGGCCTGTGAGAGCTGGTCAGCATTTAAGCAGTTCTTCTTCCAAGCTCAGGATCGGTGCATCCCTGTGAGGAAGAAATCGGGAAAGGGTGGCAGGAGACCTGTGTGGATGAGCAAGGAGCTCGTGCACAAACTCAAAGGAAAGAAGAAGGCCCATGAAATGTGGAAAAAGGGTCTGACTACTTGGGAAGAATACAGGAATGTTGTCAGGGTCTGCAGGGATGCGACAAGGAAGGCTAAAGCCCGCCTGGAATTAAATCTGGCAAAGGGGATAAAGGATAATAAAAAAGGTTTTGTCAAGTACATTAACAGTAAAAGGAAGACTAGGGAGAATGTGGCTCCCCTGCTAAGTGACGGGGGTGTTCTGGTAACGGGGGATGCTGAGAAGGCGGAGATACTGAATGCCTTCTTTGCTTCTGTCTTCAGTGAAAAAGCTCCCCCTCGGGAATCTGAGACCCTGGAGATTAGTGAGAGGATCTGGGGAATGGAAGACCTCCCTTCTGTCAGGGAAGAGGTGGTCCGGGAGCGCCTAGGCAACATCAATGTTCAGAAATCCATGGGACCCGATGGGATTCATCCACGGGTGCTGAGGGAGCTGGCAGAGGTGATTGCTGAACCGCTTTCTGTCATCTTTGAGAAGTCTTGGAAGACGGGGGAGGTGCCTGAAGACTGGAAGATAGCCAATGTCACCCCGGTCTTCAAAAAAGGCAAGAAGGAAGACCCAGGCAATTATAGGCCAGTCAGCCTCACCTCTGTCCCTGGAAAGGTGATGGAACAGCTTGTACTGGATGTCATCTCCAGACAACTGGAAGAAGAGGAGGTTATCAGGAGTAGTCAGCACGGGTTCACAAGGGGGAGGTCGTGCTTGACCAACCTGGTAGCCTTCTATGATGTTGTCTCTGGCTGGGTGGATAGGGGGAGAGCAGTGGATGTAGTCTACCTTGATTTCAGCAAGGCATTTGATACTGTCCCCCACGACGTCCTTATAACAAAGCTGAGGAAGTGTGGGATAGATGAGTGGACAGTGAGGTGGGTTGAGAACTGGCTGACTGGCAGAGCACAGAGGGTCGTGGTTGGTGGTGCAGAGTCCGGTTGGAGGCCTGTAACCAGCGGTGTTCCTCAGGGGTCGGTGCTGGGTCCGGTCTTGTTCAACATCTTCATCAATGACCTTGATGAGGGGATAATGGCCACCCTCAGCAAGTTTGCCGATGACACGAAGTTGGGAGGATTGGCTGACACGCCTGAAGGCTGTGTTGCCATTCAGCAAGACCTGGATAGGCTGGAGAGCTGGGCAGAAAAAAACCGGATGAGGTTTAACAAAAGCAAGTGTAGAGTCTTGCATCTGGCGAGGAATAATTGCATGCACCAGTACAGGTTGGGGGATGACCTGCTGGAGGGGAGCTCTGCGGAAAGGGACCTGGGTGTCCTGGTGGACGACAGGTTGGCCATGAGCCAGCAGTGTGCCCTTGTGGCCAAAAAGGCCAATGGCTTACTGGGGTGCATTAAAAAGAGCGTGGCCAGCAGGTCAAAGGAGGTGATCCTCCCCCTCTACTCTGCCCTGGTAAGACCTCATCTGGAGTACGTCCAGTTCTGGGCTCCCCAGTACAAAAAAGACAGGGATCTCTTGGAAAGAGTCCAGCGGAGGGCCACGAAGATGGTGAAGGGCCTGGAGCATCTCCCCTATGAGGAAAGGCTGAGTGAACTGGGTCTGTTCAGCCTTGAGAAAAGGAGACTGAGAGGGGACCTGATCCAGGTCTATAAATATCTAATGTGTGGGGGGCAGAATGGCGAGGCCGGACTCTTTTCAGTGGTGAGTGGAGACAGGACAAGGGGAAATGGCCAGAAACTGGAGCATAGGAAGTTCCGCACAAACATGCGCAAGAACTTCTTTACAGTGAGGGTGACGGAGCACTGGAACAGGCTGCCCAGGGAGGTGGTGGAGTCTCCTTCTCTGGAGATGTTCAAGACCTGCCTGGATGCCTACCTGTGTGACCTGATGTAGGGAACCTGCTTTGGCAGGGGGGTTGGACTCGATGATCTCTGGCGGTCCCTTCCAACCCCTACAATTCTGTGATTCTGTGATTCTGTGAAAACAGCCTGGGAATTTGTAACATCATAATTATTCTATAATCTCTTGTTACTGGAAAAAGTTACAGGAAAAAGTTGATTTTAATTTTTAATACAGAATGGACATGAAGAATTTGCTATCAGCTAGCAGTAGCCAAAAGACCTTGAATTCCATTTCTAAATATATAGTTTCATTCATTCAGTCTTTGATATATGATGTAATTTTGCTACAAATATTGGCAGCAAAACAGCAACAATATATTACACGTATTTCATACTTGTATTGTGAAAATTATTGCTTGGTGGGGCCCAGCAGTGGGCCATTTTCCCAAATTAGGAAAGATAGATTGATTTTTTTTTTTAATTTTTTTTTAAATAATGAAATCAATGAATTAAGAGCTACAGGAGTTTATGGTGACTGAAAGCATGCATTATTAAAGACTCAGCTTAGCCTGTTTGTTCATAGTTAACACATGGAAATCCTGCTGTCCTTTTGCATGACACTGAATACGACCTAGATTGATTTTAAAGTGAGTTGCCACATTGGACCTACTCCATTTCCAGCAGAGTTTTCTTCCAGGAGGTTTCTCAGGAATGTTTTAAAATTCAGGCCATAATGTTCCTCAGAACCTAATAACAGAGGTGCTACACCTTCCCCTCCAATGTAGTATAGCCCTGACATACTTGTATATTTAACATGGGGAAAAAAAATCTTATTGTTTCTGCTACTCAAAGCAGTGACAATAGAATAAAAACTACATACAATTACCTTTGTCATGTTCCCAGTTGTATTTTTTTTAGTAGATCCTGAAGGATCTGATGAATAAAGCATTTTAATGCATTTGTTACCCAGTCCACCTCTTTTTGTCTGAAATCCCTTACCTGAAACCAAAAGCAAGAGCAGCATCTCCTTCTGATTCTCACACACTACACTATCATTGTGATGCTAGTAATGACTTCCTGGGTGTTACAGAGAGTGTTGCAAATGAGACAGTATAGAAGACTGCTCTATCCTTATGTCTTAATCTCTAAATTTCATTCAGCCCCAAGCATTGATCACCATGAGTCTCCTGAGTAAGAAGGTTATCCTCTGCATGACTAAACAACAGACAGATGACAAGTGTATGCTAGAACATTTGATTCTTAGTCGTACAGCAAGCATAATGCATTGAGTTTTGTGCACACATTCTTACCCACTGAACACACAGTAAATCAACAGACTGCTTGATTTTTGATATTTCACAAAAAGAATTGGGGAATTAATGTTATGACAAGTAAAAAACGGCAAAATTATTTTGAAGTTTTCTAGACACTTTTCAGAAAGGGAATTTCTTGATATAATATTTCCTGAGATGATTACTCCATATTCACATTCCATGAACACTTGAACAAAACCTCTGCTTTTACTTGGTGTAATGAGACCATTTTTCTCCACGGACTAGTTTCATAGCACGTATTCTCTGTCTGCACAAAAATGGTTGTGCTGGATCAGGAGAAGACTCTAAACCTTGGAATATTTTAGCTGGTAAAGCAGTGTCTGCAGAACATTTGTTTTGTGGACTTGGTCACTCCACTGCTTGGGATGCTAAACATGCAACAATCATTTCTTTTGTAAAATTCCTGAGACATCTGTCACCCTCAATCAACAAGCATGTGGCACTCCATCAACAGGTATGTTACATTTTATTTTATACTTTAACACAAAAAGGGAAGCAAAATGTAATTTATGTACTTTCTTTTTTCCTCCCTTCCTCCCTCCCTTCCTGCCTGCCTTGCCTTGCCCTTCCCTGCCTTGCCTTGCCTTGCCTTCTGCCTTGCCTTTTGTCTTTCCCTTCCCTTCCTTCTCCTCCCCCCCCTTCCCTTTTCCTTTCCCTCCCCTTTGCCCTTCATTTTCCTTCATTTTTTTCTAAAATACATGCACAAGAGATCAGCTTTTCATCTAGCAAAAACACCAAAAGACAGCAAAAGACACAAAAAACTCACTCTCTTATATACCATGTATTCTACAGCATATGAGTGTGCACCATGGAGACATATATTACATACTCCGTACAATACTGAGCCTCTCTGATGTGGAGTAGGTTTCATTTCCTAGTACTTCTTAAGACATTTTAAATACTACATATCTTCTACCACCTAGATTCCTTTAATAACAGTGGATTATGTACTCAGAAGTTTGAACTCAGTGGGAGAACACAGGAACTATAGATGGATGGAAGAGTTTTTTAACTATCATATAAACTATGAAATCCAATGAAAGTTATGGTACATGAAATAGAAAAAAGGAAATCAGTTATTGAGAAATTAGTTACTATGATGTAGATATTCGGATTCCTTAAAGATTCTATGAATAGATAGCTATTCATTGCTTAATAAGTATTTTACACTGTGTCTGGATTTCGTGTTTCTCTCTGATGTTTTATGTATGTCAGAAATCAGAGGAAAGGTGAACCAGCTCTTTTTTGTGTGTACTGTTGCTTGACATTGTTTTTTTTTTTTTTTTTTGAAGCACATACACTTTGCTTATCTTTGAAAGTGTTGCTATGGGTATTAATGTAATTTCAGAAATGGTGACCTAAATCTTGCTTTAAATTTCTCTTCTCAATTTGTAAGTGATTTGCTCATATATGTAAGGAAGTTAACAGAACTGATTTAACTTGGGTATAACTTAGGGTAGATATGAGGCACTCTGTAAATATTTTGAAGTTTCTTACTAATTTGTGTGTGGGATTCTCTTGAAAAGAGGCTGTCAAACAGACAAAAGGGAATGACAGCTTTATGATGTGGTACAAAATATTTTCCTCTTTGATTTCAATACATTTGTGGAATAACATATATATCTGGTAGGATTGTGACATTGGAGTTCACTCAAACAATCTGAAATACAATTTATTGGAGTCCCTGAGTATACAGTAATCTGTGTGGTTTCAGAAAAATCTATATCTGTATTGATATGACTTTATAACTTTATTATGTTGGTATTGATGTAATACTGTAGTAGTGGTCTGTAGCATTCTCCAACTACTGACATGAAGCCTGATTGGATTTGTGTTTTATTTGAAACATGGTAGATACAGATCAGTTCTGTATAGACAGACAATTACTTATCTGTCTCAACTAATGTGTGAGAGTAAATAAATGCATTGCATGCTCTTTTTATGCTATCAAAATGAAAATCAAAACAAAATAATTGTGGTTTACCAAGTTGTTCTATGCCAGCACAATGTGTGGCAATTTAAAGGAAAAAAAAATCTTACTATTTTTTTCCTTCCAAATTAATGCTACTTTTGATTAAACATTCTAGTAAAATATGCTGAAATGTCTTTAAAATACCATACAGTTCTTCTTCGGAGCTGATGCAGAAGTGATTAGGACTGTGTGCAGGGAGTCTAATATTTATTTACTTTAGTGATAATCTGTTAGTTGAAGTCTTTGAAGTTTAACTTTTTCTAAACTACTTCAAGTGCCATGAGGGTGAGTGGAAGTGAACATGAAATCACACATTTACCATGACAGTGATATCAAGATGGAGAAAAGATTAAGAAAAAAATTTGGATGTTATCAAACACACACAATTTCAACTGGCCTAAGTGCTCATCATTCCCCTAAATCTATACAGTAATCTGAATAGTGGAAGGAAAAATATAAACAAAGATATAGAGAAGGAATATAAAGAACATAAAGAGAGGAAATGTGCAAAAAGACTGTATTTTAGTGAAAAATTTTTAAAGCTAAATTATTTCATTAAGAACCACTTTGTTCTTAATGTACAGTAGTAGTGTGTACAGTAGTACAATGTGTAGTAGGAACCCATGTTGTTCTACTTGTACATGTTGTGTATTGCACTGCAGTAGAAGGTGCTCTGTGCTCACAATAGTCAAAGCATCCTCAGGCTTGTTCAGTGACTGTTCACATCTGCAGTTTAGTCTGAGGACTTCTCTGGCCTCTGTGACTTCATGGGAAAGGCAGAGAACTTGGTGCAGCCACAAAACCACCTGTTGTAGGTAAGCGAAGTACTGTTGTGAAACACCACAGCTGGTGTACAGATGTATAGGAAAACATTTTCTATATTTTGTTCTATCAGACAGGAGCCTATTTCACAACTTTCATTTATTTCCATGCCTTCAATCTGACTCAGTTAAACCTTTCTCCCACTACATCCCTTTCCCAAAACAGGCAACCAAGTATTGCAAGTGAGGTGAGTAGAAACATGAAACTTCCTTTGCTCCTTCACACCATTTCTTCTGCTTGAGTGACACTTTGCTTATGTAGCCCATGACATATAAATTTGAATAGATATTGCTATGGCTTGAAATATATGAAAGAATTCCAAAAGTTTTTTTTTTTTTCCTCCTTCTTGATGACTATTTTGATAGTCTTTTCTCTGTGAACTTTGTTGGGTAAATTTCATTTTCTAAGAGGTTGTCACAAGTGCTTTATGTCAACAGCTGACAAAGTAGTTCTTCATAGAGCAGAAGGAATGAACGCATATGCTTGCTGTTACTTTTGTGTGAGTCATTCATAAAAGCTTAGCTGTTGTGGTTTAACCTGGCAGGCAACTAAACTCCACACAGTCCACTTCCCAGATGGGATGAGGGAGAGAATTGAGAATTGGAAGCAAAATAGAACTTGTAGGCTGAGATAAAAATGATTTAATAAGACAGAAAGGGAAAACAGAAAAAAAATATGTTAACAGTAACTACACACATGCACACATATATATCCACAACACAATTGCTTGCCACCTGCTGCCTGACACTCGGCTCACAATATAACTGTTGATGGATGCCCTGCTAGCAATGTTTCACTATCTGCAGACTGATCTCCAGTTGATCTCTGAATTGTGGCTGCAAGTTGTTAGCCTCCACTGTCCACTGAACTTTCATACTGGCCATATGGGACTGTTAAAGAGTCTTGCAGATAACCCCTTTGCTCTCCAGTTGAAGATCTGGGTTTATGGATAGGAATCAAGGAGTCCTGATATTGACTCTGGTGCGCTGTTGTGTTAGAGCTGGCACTTGTTTTTCTTCTCTTAGCAATTCCAAAACAGAATGGTTCTCTGAGAGACCAGACAAGGTTCTGAGCAATCTAGCTGTAGATGTCCCTGCTCATTGCATGGACTAGACAACCTTTGTGAGTTCATTCCAACTCAAACAATTTTATAAGTCTGCAAGTATAAAGCTGTAGTGGACCCTGGAGCAAAGTGTACTCCACTGGCATCAAGTTATAATGGAGCAGAATCCATATGCATTTCTGGAATGACAGGAATAAAAAAGAGCCTGCTGCACTAGTGGCCAAAGTGAACTTAAAGGGGAATGAATAGCAAAAGTAACCCATTGCAAATGGCTCAGATGCTCCATGCATCCTTGGTATAGATTACCTCAGGAGACAGTATTTCAAGGACCCGAAAGAGTATTAGTTGGCTTTTGGTGTAGCTGCCTTGGAGACAGAGGACATTAAGCAGCAGTCTAACTTGCCTGGTAGTCTCCGCAGATGGGACATACACTGCCTGTCTGGACAACTTGTTCCAGTGCCTCACAACCTTTATCTTAAATACATTTTTCCTTATATCCAATCTGAATCTCCCCTGTTCTAGTTTGAAGCCATTTCCCCTTCTCCTACCACAACAGACACTGCTAAAATGCATGTTCCCTTCCTTCTGTGAGCCCCTTTTTAGATAATGAAAGGATCTATCAGATCTCCCTAAATCCTTCTTTCCTCCAGGCTGAATAGCCCAGCCATCTCAGCCTGTCTTCATGGAAGAAGTGCTCCACACCTTCAATCATTTTTGTGTCCTTCCTCTGGACTTCAATAGGTCCATGTCTCTCCTTTACAGAGAATTCCACATCTGCACACAGTACTCCAGGTGAGTATTCAAAGCAGAGCAGAGTGGCAGGATCACCCCTTGTGACCTGTCCATGCTTATTTTGGTGCAGCCCAGATTACAGCTGGGCTTCTGGGTTGCAAGGGCATATTACTGACTCACATCCAGCTTTCCATCCACCACTTCACCAAAGCCCTTTTTGACAGGCCTGCACTCCATTCTTTCATCCCCTGGCTTGTACTGGTAGTGGGTATTGCCGTAATTCAAGTGCAAGACCACACACTTGGCTTTGTTGAACCTCATGATATTTTCCTGGACTCACTGTTTGAGCCTGTCTAGGTCTCTCTGAATACCATCCTGTCCCCAGGTGTTTGAACTGCACCACACATCTTGGTGTCATCAGTAAGCTTGCTGAGGTTGCACTCAGTCCCAGTTCATGTCATAGATGAAAATATTGAAGAGGACTGGACTCAATACCAGTGACTGCTGAGGGACTCTGCTCATCATTGATCTCCATCTGGACATTGAGCCACTGACTATCACTCTTTGGATGTAGTTTTGCAGCCAGTTCCTTGTTCACCTGTGCTTCTGATGTGCCATAAAGTCCTCATTATCAACCTCAGAAATAGGATCAGGCCAACTTATCTCTATTCTGGGGGGACTGTCCGCTAGGATCAGGTGTGGCCATTTTCCTGGAAATGTCCCTTCTTTTTCTTGTTCTTCATTGTAACTTACATACCTGTACCTCTAAGGTCAACATAGATTTTCCATGCTATTTCCTCATACCTTCTCCATGCTCATGCAGGTGAAATTACAGGGTAGCACATGGTGTGTACCCACTGGAGCCTGTCTCTTGAGCAGAGAAACACTTACATTTAGGGGCTGAGATACTGTTCCAAACAGGTGGAGAGCAGAGCACACTGTCTTTGAATTGCTAGAACTCCCAGGAGAGTATCTCCCTAGCTGAGACACAAGCCCAGAGGGACAAAGACATTTTTTCTTCATATTGTCCATGTAGGCTAGCCACTTAATCCACCAATGGATTTTCTTCAATTTTCCAGGCCATTACTGCCAGGGTGTTGACATATGGTAATGTAAAAATATCTGCTGTGCAGGTGTCATGTCATCAGGATCTTAGGATAATGATCATCATCCAGGTCAATACTGTATATCTCCTCCAGCACATCTAATTCATGCAGGTACTGGATACTTTTCTCCATTTTTTTTACTTGCCTGGTTAACATATCTGATCTTCCTTGCAGGGTATCTTTCCTTCACAGCTGACAAAGATTTCCTTCATGAAGTGAAGACTTGTGTCCCTTTTCCAATTGTTCATCAGTGTCCTCTTCTGTAAAAAAGTATCCCAGTTGCCTGGCACTGCTGTCCACTATGTCCAGGCTATGGGCCTCATTTTCCCAGCTTCAGAGCAGCTAGGTGACAATATGCTTGTTTCGATGACAGCTGAAGTGTTTTCAGATATCTTGCAGCTCATCTATGCTCAGGAGTCAGACAGTTATTGCTTCATTATAAGTTCTCCTTCTTACTCCTCCCATTCTTCATCCGCATTTCTTCTTTCATTCTCATCTTAGCAGTTTC
Organism: Lagopus muta; assembly: GCF_023343835.1. Lineage (NCBI taxonomy): Eukaryota > Metazoa > Chordata > Aves > Galliformes > Phasianidae > Lagopus > Lagopus muta. The sequence continues at coordinate 47,994,546 of NC_064472.1, read as the reverse complement.
TTCAGTTTCTTTCCTCAGTAATAAGCTGACTTTCACTGCCTTTTTTTTTTTTTTTTGGTTTGGTTTTTTTGTCTTGTGTATAGGGGTGACTGTTACTGACACAGGTTTATTTTATGGTGTTTGTTGAGTGAACTGCAAAGTACACAGAAGCTTGAGCAACCATGCAGAGACTGAAGTGACACCTTGTCATCAGCATGAAATCTCCTTCTCTTTAGGGTGATAAGTAGTGTTGAACAGGACTTGGTGGGCATCATTAGGCCCCAGCACACTACAGTGATTTGTGTTTCTGTAGGATTGCCAGGGTGACAGCATACCTTTTTCAAATATTTTACTAGTTTTTCAGAATTCTGCGTTTGTTCAGGGTTGAAGTTTCAGAACATAAGGAGCACCCACAGTTCTAGGTTCCTGCCACTCAGAACTATCCAACTTTGGGGCAGATCTGATATTCTTAAATTGTGGTTTAGTCTTAAGCAAGACCTCGCAATAGGAACATACTGATTTAAATGTTCTCCCTTGTCTCCTCCATAACTTGGCACTCAAGGAGACAAACTAAAGAGCAAAATTATTAATATTTCCCAAGATGTGTTTCCTGAAGTATGAAGATGACTGCAATATGGAATACAAATACCAGATTAGTCTTTCGTTACACTGTACAGAAAATTGATAGCCTTAATCCAGTCCCTAGAGATGGTAAGTAGCATAAGAGGGTTCACATGCAGCAAGTAAGGTGTTAAATACAACGGTTGAATGAAAAAAATCTGAAAGAATTCAGATAATAAAAATGACATTAAGACTTGCAGTTATTAAATAGCTACAACACTTATACCAGTTTTGCTGTAACATGCTCTGGTCAGGTCTGCTGTTATCTCCACATTTTGAACCTCACATTTGGTGCAAAAAGTAATTGCTGTGATTTAAGCTGGCAGGCGTCTCAGCACCGCAGAGCTGTTCGCTCACTCTCACCTGTATGGGCTGAAAAAGAATTGGAAACAAAACAGAAATTGTGGGTTAAGACAAAAATTATTTTCTAAGGCAGAAGAGGAAAACAGAAACAAAAATTAGATGATATATACATATATACAAATATGTTTTTATATTTAACTACAATGCAATTACTTGCCACCTGCTGACCAGCTAACAGCACAACTTCTTACTGACAAGTGCCCCACTAACAATATAACATCTCAGTAGCTACAGACTGACAATCAGACAATTCCTGTGGCCTCCTCTAGCCAACTCCCCACAGCTTTGTAGCCTTCTGCATGATGTTGTGTAATATGGAATAAACACACTACCTAATTTAGGCCAGATATTCTTGCTCCAACCTGCCTCCTTCTCCTGTTCCGTAATAGTGGCGACTCTTCCCTGTTGACCAGCTTGAGATGGCCCAGCCCTAGGTGCATACCCATCACTCAGTAACAGCAAAAGCACTGGTGTGTGAAATCAAGACTCTTTGGCAATTATTATAATGGGAAAGGATGGATAATTATAAATAGTTATTGAACAAGTTCAGGAGGAAGACTATTGAACAGCTGGGCCAATTGAGATAAAAAGAACTCCAGTAACGTCACTGGAAAATGAAATGAGAAACAAAATTCTCTTTCAGAGAGCTTTGATGGCAGCATATTTACTGTCATTTAAATCTTTCTGCCTTGATATCAAATAACCTCCTTCCATGAAACCAGAATAGGTATCCGACTTCTGCCAATTGAGAAAAATGTTTTCATAAATTTTAAGTAAATTTTCACATAGCTCATAATGGGAACTCATGGTATCTAGAATATACTAGATATGTGAACCACATCCTGATTTCTGAAATGATAAACATATCTTTATTATTAGTTCCTGTAAATGGTGTTTGATGAAATCATAACTTCATCTGTGTTTAAGTCACGTGTGGACTTTTAGTGATTTAAATGCTGATGAGTAAAATGACATTATGTACTTAACAAGAGTCAAATCTGAGAAGATTCAGAGTCTGATTTGATTTGGAATTCATGTCTTAAAACTCACTGAGGTTGAGATTAGACTAGGGACTTTCCATGCAGTTGGGCAAATTGTATATTATGAAATTGATTGACAAAGCATTTTATGTTTGCTAATTTTCCCATGAGGCTTTTGTTTTTTCTGTTAATTTATAGAATAAACAAAATAAAATAAATTTATTTATAAATTATGTAAATATATAAAATAAATAAAGGTATACATAAATTTAAATGTACTCATTGTTTAAAAACAATTTAGTTCAAACTCCTTTTGGAAGCAAGGCCAGCTAAAATTATCTTCCTTCGGCTTGGTCGTGTCAAGTTTTTAATGTCTCTTAGGGTTGTGATTTCACAGTCTGCTGGGGGTACCTGCTTCAGTGTTCAATTCAGCCTCACTGATTTTATCTCACTAATATCTCATTAGATTTTGTATTTGCTTATTTATTTTTAATCTTTGACTGTTTGCCTGCTATCCTTCTAGGGCGCACCTTGAAGGGATGTACTGTTCCATTAAGTAGTTCTTGAAGGCAATATTGTCCTCTTTACTCTCTTTGTCAGCAAGCTAAAAATCACAGTTTTCTCCATTTCTCATCCTGTATCATACAATCTGACTTTTTGAATGCCTCTGTAGCTACTGGTCTTGCTTCAAAAAGCATACTTTCTGTGCTGGAGATTCCAGAACTGTACAGAGAACTCTAGATATACCCTCAGAAATGCCGAGTAAATGGAGGGGGGAAGCTGACAGCTTTCCATCCGCTGGTTAACAAGAGTCTTGCTAACATAATGCAGTACGTGGCTCATATTGATATCATTTGTAGAATCATCTGCATAAGTGGTATTATTTTCTTCTCCCTATTTCTGACTAATGCAAATTGATGTTTGTGTAAAAATATCTTCTGTGGAGAGGAGAAACTGACTGAAGTAGTTCCCAGCTCAGCTGTTGTGTCATAAACATGAGGCATGTAAGAGTACATTTAAACTGGGAAAAGGACAAAACTCGTCCATTAAAAGTATTTTGTCACCTACACTCTGCTACAATGAGAAGGACTGCCACTGGTTTTAAACTGTCATTCTGATGACAAAGATCACACTTCATTTTCTGGTCTCAGCAGAATGTGATATCTCTCTTGCCAGTCACTGCTGGCCTAAGTATGTCTTCGTTGTTCTATGAAGACCAAGGCTGTCTACACTGGGAAGAAAGGGAAAGGGTATAGGAAAAAAATAACATTTTGGTAGCTGAGATGTCTCTTTTCAGAAGACTGTTCAGTCACACCATGGCTTTTACTTCACCCATGTTCTTGTTCCAAAGAGCAGAAAAAAACCTGACTTTGTAAACTGTTATTTCAAAATAAAGTGTTCCTTGGTTGTTTTCTCATCAATAACTCAAAGTGACAGATTTTCCCATTTATTTTCCTTTTTCCCTTCTCTTTTTTCCTTTCCTTTCTCACTACCTTAAATGGCTTTTATCACAATGACTACAAGCTCTTCTCAAAATCTTTCACAATTTGGCAGGCTAAAAGACAGTATTCTTAGGACAGTGAAGATGCCCTATTCCACCCCAACTGTCACATATGCACTTTGAACAAAAAAACGTTGATTAAAAATTTGCCTAACAGTCACAAAATCTGGATTTATTTTAAGGACACAAGTATCTCCACATCAGAATAAAAAAGAACTCTCATCTAATTCTCAATGAATTAGAGTTGGCAGGCTTCTGTGTCTAGTGCTAACTTATGGCCTTCAGTGCTAAGATGTAGCTCCTTGAAAATGTTATAATAAATTAAAGCCACTGTCAGAAGCCGAAGACATCAACCCAGAGAAAAAAATATATTATCAACTCTCAAATTTTGTGTTGTAAAAAGAATTTCATTCTTGGCAACTTGACAGTAAAAATAGACAAAACCAATATTTTAGGATGTTGTGCCAAAGACTGTGTGTGAAAGCTTGCGACTGTCTCGCATTAAACTGTGAGTTACAGTTTCTGTGTCTCAAGGAGTGAAAAATGACATATTTCTTGAAGCCCGTAGGACATTCAAGATATATATAGCTCTTTTTTTTGAATGACAATGTGGTCAAACTCTTTAGCTGGGAACACATTTGTATGCTTTTATTTTTTTTTCAGTTGTCTTTTATGTATGATATAAAGTTGCTATTAATTTAACAACTGCCAGTCACAGAATGTGAGAAGGGAAGACCAACTGAAACAAGCGCTCAACAATTGAAATTGGTACCCTGATACAGGTGATAATTTGGTATATGTAATCATCACTTTTCCCACATGAAGCAATGCCAGGAACATAGAAAATTGTTTTTGTTTTGATAAGGTATATTTTAAAATCTTTATCATATAAACCTGTTTCTTGTTAAAAAAAAAACAAAAACAAACTAAAGCCCACACCTTCCCACCTTAGACTGCCTCAAACCCCAAAGACAGTGGCTGTGTTATTTTCTCTGTCATAATCCATTTTTCACCTAGCCCTCACCTTGTCACTGCTATTATTAGCCACAGAATCAATCGGAATCACTGAACTGTAGGGACTGGAAGAGGCCTCAAGAGATCACTAAGCCCAACCCTCTGCTAAAGCAGGTTCCCAACAGTATGTCACACAAGCATCTAGATGGATCTTGAATATCTTCGTACAAGGAGATTTCACAGCCTCTTCTGGACAACCTGTTTCAATGCTCTTGCTGTAAATAAGTTTTTCCAAATGTCTGTATGGAATTTCTATGTACAATTTTTAGGACACTGCTCCTTGTCATATTGCTAGGCATCACTGAGAAGAGGCTGGCCTTATCCATCTGCTTCCCATCTCCCCTTTGATAAACATTTTTCAGATGCTATCTCAGTCTTCTTCTCCCCAGCCTGAACAGACTCACGTTACTCAGCCTTTCCTCATAACAGAGGTGCTTCAGGCCCTTTATTATCTTTTTGGCCCTTTGCTGGACTCCTATTAGGAGATCCCTATCTTTTTTGAATTGAGGAACCCAGAACTGGATGCAGTGAACTAAACATGGCCTCACCAGGGCAGAATAGAATGGAGAATCACCTCCCTTGTCCTGTTGGCCACGCTCTTTTAAATGCACCCCATGATACCATAGTCCTTCTCGGCCACAAAGGCATACTTCTGCCTCATGGCCAACCTGTTGTCCACCAGAACATCCAGGTTCTTCTCTGCAGAGCTCCTCTCCAGCAGATCATTCCCTACCCTGTACTGATATATGTGGTTACTCTTCCTTGGGTGCAAGATTCCACACTTGCTCTTTTTAAACTTCACCCTCCCTGCCCAACTCTTCACTTTGTCCACATCTTGTTGAATGGTAGCACAGCTTTCGGGTGTGGCAGGCATTCATCCCAGTTTTGTATCATCAGCAAACTTGCTGAGGGTGGACTATCTCCCTTCGTTCAGGTCACTGTTGAAAATGTTGAGCAAGACCAGACTCAGCACTGACACTTCAGGAACACAGCTAGTTACAGGCATCCAGCTAAACTCTGTGCTACTGATGACACTCTCTGAGCTCTGCTAGTCTGCCAGTTCTCAATCCACCTCATCGTCTGCTCATCTATCCCATGCTTTCAAAGTTTCACAACAAGCATGTTGTGCGTTTCCCACAAAGGTGTCAAATACCTTGCTGAAGTCAAGGTACACAACGTACCCTGCTCTACTCCATCTGTTTATTCAGCCACTGATGACATCACAGAAGGCTACCAGGTTGGTTAAGATTTCCCCTGGGTCAGTCCATGTTGGCTATTCCTGATAACATTCTTCTTTTCCAATTGCTTGGAGAGGGTTTTCTGTACAAGTTGTTCAATCACCCTTCCAGGGATGAAGTTGAGGCTGACTGGCCTGTATTAATGATTAGGATCTGATTTTGGTAAACTCTTCAGATGATGTAATTTGAACAGCTTGCTCCTGAATTTGGAGGGAATAGTAGATGTTTTATAACATGATTTTTTTAACAGCTTCTTCCATGTATTTTGGGTCTAATGACATCTGTTGTTGTGCAGATTTGTGTCTAATGTGTTTCAGAGTGTTAGTATTATTCACCTCCCTCCTGACACATATTTCATATCTGTGTTGTAAGAACATGTTTGCTGCACAGTCAGGCTTAGTGGAAAGATAATGGCTTGTTGCCTGCCACTTTCTTCCCAGGGATTCTGCAATATAAATCTCTTGCTCTGCTCTAGAAAGGTGCCCAGTACCATATGACTCCAGGGCATTCATTGTTTTCCAGCCTTTTACTACTTAGATGAATTTGGATGGCATTACACTCCAAAGTGAATGACAGACAGATAACAAGCATACAAAACCCTCCTTTCCTAGAGAAATAAGGCTAAATAAGACAAGTGTTTTATCTGTGTTACTACAAGCTACAAAACTAATTTCATGGGCTTTTCTTTCTTTGTAATGTCCAGAATTTGTGCAAACCTGTTACTAGTGTCCTACATTATCTCTTACCTATTAATTTTGCACTGCATTTGCCTAGAAATATTCATCTGTGTAAAACATGCATGTATTTTAATTTTTAAAGGATCAAACCTTCTGGTAGAAAGATAACTTGTAATCACATATGAATGAAACTGAATCATAAAATTGATGCAGACCTCTAAGTTCTCTCTACATTCTGCAAATTCATGGGATTATTTGCCTTAAGAACTGCAGACCAATTGAATTGTTTTTTTCCATTTAAAGTCTTTACAAGCATTGCTATAAATCATTCTGGGTGATTGATCTGTTTAGACTTCTGTGTCTTTGCGCTGTGCTGTTTCAAGGCACCACACTTTAAGTAACAGTTTACTATAATTAAGTAATTATTATTGCTCTATAAAAACAAACTATATGTAACTTCACAGAATCACTTACCACTGCCTATCACAAAATTCAGTTTTGTGTTTCTGATTTTACATCTGAGGTTATGCTATATTATGAGTACTGATGGAATGCTCACATATAAGCAAATCATTATTTATTTAATTGGTGCTTGTCCCAATTAGCATAAGCTTCAGAGGTTTCTTTTGTTTTAGAATTGCCTCTGAATTAACTCTGGTGAATTCCATCAATAAAAAGTGGTGTGAGTACTGTCTGTAACAAGTTTCTCAACAGTAAAGCAAAGCAAGAATTACATCAAAATCATTATTCTGTCCTGTAAAATTAGTCTTTTTATGGATGCAAATCCTTTGACATCTTTTACATTTGATTTTGTTTAGTTGTACATTTTCTATAGTTTGTAGGCTAGTGCCAGTTTCTGCATCCTTTTCCCCTCCTGAAATTTACTAACATGATTATGTGCTGTCTTGGAAACTGACCTACTTTTATGCACAGCCTTTTAAACAGCCAGGAAATCACACAAATCTAACTATGAGACATTTTACTGAATTCAGTAATTCAACTTTTTGATAATAAAAATATCTCTTTACCTTATTCATTTTTAGCCTTCTGGACATAAGTGTAAGTATGCTTTAGAATCTGGCTGTCCAGTTCAGAAAGTTTTGACTCTAAGACACAGACTATGTAGCATATTTTTGCAAGAGAGAGCTGGTGTACCGAAGCCTGACATTTGCATCATATTTTCTAATGCCTTTCAACCCTCTTGCATCATTTGAATGTTTTCATGAGATGGCTATCATGTAAAGGACTATACAGCCTCATAAATCTGGGAAGATCTCTGTCTTGACAAGTGTTTTATAGTATAACTCACAGTCACATATATACCACTTTTTATCCCTTTCCAACAACAATACAGCCAACAGGCATAAAACATGAAATTTTGGGGTTTTATGATCTTACTCTCTAGCAGAAAAAAAAAAAAAAAATTATTATTGTCATGTGATTTAAGTCACAGAATCACAGAATCACAGAATCACCCGGGTTGGAAGGGACCCCAAGGATCATGTAGTTCCAACCCCCCTGCCTAGCAGGGCCACCAAACATACACATTCAGATCAGGTTGCCCAGGACCCCGTCCAACCTGGCCTTAAACACGTCCAAGGACGGGGCATCCACAACCTCCCTGGGCAGCCCGTTCCAGGGCCTAACCACTCTCCTAGTAAAGAACTTCCCCCTAACATCCAACCTAAATCTTCCCTCCTTCAACTTAAAACCATTTCCCCTAGTCCTGCTGTTGTCAGCCCTTTTGAAGAGTTTACTCCCCTCCTGGGTGTAGGTTCCCTTCAGGTATTGATAGGCTGCAATGAGGTCACCCCGCAGCCTTCTCTTCTCCAGGCTGAACAAGCCCAACTCCCTCAGCCTGTCCTCATAGGGGAGGTGCTCCAGCCCCCTGATCATCTTAGTCACCCTCCTCTGGACCCTTTCCAAAATCTCAATGTCTTTCTTGTACTGAGGGCTCCACACCTGGACACAGTACTCCAGATGAGGCCTCACAAGAGCCGAGTAGAGAGGGACAATCACCTCCCTGTCCCTGCTGGCCACCCCTCTCCTGATGCAGCCCAGGATCCCATTTGCCTTTCGAGCTGCCAGAGCGCACTACTGGCTCATGTTCAGTCTCTCATCCATCAGGACCCCCAGGTCCTTCTCTGCCGAGCTGCTCTCAAGGACCACTCCTCCCAGCCTGTACAGGTGCCTGGGGTTCTTCCGGCCCAAATGCAAAACCCTGCACTTTGTCGTGTTGAACCTCATCAGGTTCACCCGAGCCCAGCCCTCCAGCCTGTCGAGGTCCCTCTGAATGGCATCCCTTCCTTCCACCGTATCAACCGCACCACTCAGCTTGGTGTCGTCAGCAAACTTGCTGAGGGTGCACTCAATTCCCTCATCGATGTCATTAATAAAGATGTTAAAGAGCACCGGTCCCAAGACAGACCCTTGGGGGACACCACTTGTTACCGGCCTCCACCTGGACATAGAGCCATTGACCACCACCCTCTGTCTGCGGCCTTTCAACCAATTGCTTATCCATCGGGTCGTCCACCCATCAAATCCACTTCCCTCCAATTTGGAGATGAGGATGTGGTGGGGGACCATGTCAAAGGCCTTGCTCAGGTCCAGGTAAATGACATCGGTCGCCTTCCCTTCGTCCACCAATGCCGTCACTCCATCATAGAAGGCCACAAGATTAGTTAGGCATGACCTTCCTTTGGTGAAGCCGTGCTGGCTGTCTTGGATCACATGCTCATTCTGTATGTGACCGAGCATGTTGTCCAGGAGGATCTGTTCCATGATCTTCCCAGGCACGGAGGTGAGACTCACCGGCCTGTAGTTCCCCGGGTCCTCCCTGCTCCCTTTCTTGTATATGGGAGTGACATGACCCTTCCTCCAGTCGTTCGGGACCTCACCTGACAGCCACGACTTCTCAAATATGATGGAGAGCGGCTCGGCAACCACCTCAGCCAGCTCCTTCAGGACCCTGGGATGCACGCCATCCGGCCCCATAGACTTGTATTCATTCAGTCTAAGGAGGCACTCTCGGACTTGCTCTGCCCTTACAGTGGGGAGGGATTTACCTCCTTGGTCCCCACATAGAGGTTTGGGGATGCAGGGTTCAGGGACGTGAAAAAGACTAGAATCCTGGCCACCAGTGAAGACCGAGGTGAAGAACTCATTCAGCACCTCGGCTTTCTCTTCATCTGTTGAAGCCAGTTCTCCTTTTAAATTTACCAAAGTAGGTACGCCCGTTTTGGCTTGTCTCTTCTGGGCAATGTACCTGTAGAAGGTTTTCTTATTGTTTTTCACGTCCCTTGCCAAGTTCAGTTCTGCCTGCGCCTTGGCTTCCCTGATCCCACGTCTGCAAGTCCGGACGGCATTCCTGTACTCTTCCCAGGTGACACAGCCTTGTTTCCAGAGCTTGTACACCCCTTTCTTCGCCCTCAGTTCTCTCAGCAGGTCCTTGCTGAGCCATGCCGGTTTCCTACCTCGCCTGCCCACTTTCTTATTCAGAGGAATGGAGACCTCTTGTGCTTCCAGGAGGGCATCTTTGAAGAGCCGCCAGCTCTCCTCAACATCCTTGTCTTTGAGGGCAGCGTGCCAGGGGATCTTGGCCAGCAATCCATTGAGTAGCTTGAAGTCTGCTCTTCTGAAGTTCAGTGTCCTGGTCCTGCTCTTTGCCAGGCCCACATTGCTTGAGATCACAAACTCAACCAGGGTGTGGTCGCTGGAGCCCAGGCAGCCTCCAACCTTGACGCCTTTGATGATCTCCTCGGCGTTGGTGAGCAGCAGGTCCAGCAACGCTTCACCTCTGGTCAGTCTGTCCAATACCTGAACCAGAAAGCTATCATCAATGGATTCCAAGAGCCTTCTGGAGCTCTTGCAGCTCGCTGTGTGGTTTTCCCAGCAGATGTCCGGATGGTTGAAGTCCCCCACCAGGACAAGTGCCCGTGAGCCAGACATCTCACGCATCTGGAGCAAGAAAGCCTCGTCAACAGCCTCCCCTTGATCAGGTGGTCCCCTAACACCAGCTGACCTATATTTGTCCCATCTCTAATCCTAACCCACAGGCTCTCAACCTGTTCCTGACTGCTTCTCTTAGGGAGCTCCTCACAGTTTATCCAATCTCTGACATAGAGAGCAACTCCCTCACCCCTCCTACCTCGCCTATCTCTCCTAAAGAGTCTATAGCCGTCGATGGCAGTATCCCAATTGTGGGAGTCATCCCACCATGTTTCTGTGATAGCAACAAGGTCATAACTTCCCGAGTGCATCACAGTTTCCAGTTCCTCCTGCTTGTTACTCAGGCTGCGTGCGTTGGTATAAAGGCACTTCAGCCGGGCTATCCGTCTCGCCACTTTTCCCTTTATAAGGGATCTAGGATCCCCTAGAACAGCAACATCCCCAGCATCCCCCTGCCCTAGTCCTTCCCTATGCACTCTGCCGTCATTGCCCATGGAGTTTGGTATAAGCCCTCGAATGACCCGTTCAACTCCAGTAGCCCTTATTTTGTCCCCTTCCCCCTTCATTCCTAGTTTAAAGACCTGTCAATGAGTCCCGCTAATTCTTCAGCTAAGATCCTTCAAATGAAGTCCTTCAAATGAAAAAAAGAAATGAAAAAAAGGAATTAGGAATTTGTTTCTTTTTGGTCAAATCAAAATCATAACACAACAGCTTTGTTTGCCTTTACTACTGATGCTACAAAACAGAGCTCAGTTGTTAATTGTCAAAACAAGAGGAAATGCCTAAATTGATTGCAATATGCACACTTATAAATCTCCATCTTGTGCCTGTATTTTTAGAGTTTCAGAAGCATTGTTTACATTTACTACATGCTATAATTTCTATAGACTTCATATGACTGAGGTGTTTCTCTTTCTTTCCTTCACAGAGACAGAAATGAATCAGTCAAACATTGTCACTATTGATAAACTTAGGCAACTGCTGAATGCTAAAGAATGGCTGCCGAATGAATTGTTGATGTTCTTTTGCAATTTTGACATCTGGAATCTTTAATCAGTTTCTTCTACTTCCATTTTGCAGCTTGTGATGATCATTCCCAAATACATTGAGGAACTAAAACTTTCCTGTTTTGTATATACATCATCATCAGTGGCTAACAGTAGGTATGTTAATAGTCAACTCATGATCTTCAAAGAAAATGTTTTGAATAATCACTGGGGGAATTACATTATTTTCCTGATGTCTTTATTGCTTCTTTCACACTGGTTACCTTTTGTAAAGTTAACTGATAGATGCCTTAAATCTCTTACATGCCTGAAGAGAAATCACCTAAAAGTCTGAGCAACTCCTTTCAGGAATATGTAGCTTCTCTGAGTGGGACATCTAAACTGAACTTCAGCTTTTCAAAATACTCTCAAGTCCTTTTCCATCTTAAATTAAAAACATGCTCATTAATCCCTAAAATAAAGATCCAGAACACTAGTGAGAGTCTTAAAATTCACTGACCTTATCACACCTTTATCAGAAAGTACATATCAGCAGAAACATACTGGGCAAGCATAGAAGATGCCTGAGGCAAGCTGAACAAGCAAGAACTGTTTTCTACTTTTTCTGAAGTATGCCTGCTATGTTTTTTTTAGTGACTGGTAATAGTGGCAATGCAGCTGTGAGTTTACATTAGTCCTTCCACCTCATCAATGCATGTACAGACATACTCCCACAGTCACACCCATTCTACATTTCTTCACTGTCTTTGCACCCTGCTTCAGATGCTTTCTTGTTTTTCTACTTTGTTCTTTTCCTAGAATGAAGATGTGAGAACAGTAATGCCCACAAATTCTTTGCAAACTAAATGACTGTGGTTCACTTGGTACTTCCTCATCCTAGATGGAAAACTACATCCCTGTAAGAACAGACCTTTTCTTGTTAGCAATCTGACAGCAACTTCCTTTTCCTCATTCTTTGTCCTTCTAATGACAACCTTCTCTTGCACTCCCTCTATGCCATTGAGACAGAATTCCAGCTGTTGGGCTTTCATTTTTTCATTTTGTATTGTGACTATGAATTCATAAAGGGGACCACTGTCAGTCCAATTTCAAAACATGGCATATGCAACTCATACAGGTACCATGTTGTTTTCATACTGGATTCAGATATGAAAATGGTATATTGCTTTTACAAAGGATCAGGGAAAGAAAATGCAAAATATCACATGTTTTTTGAATGTGATAAAGAAATGTAATATGAAAGAAGACAAAGCTACTTTTTTTGTTGTTGTTGTTTGTTTGTTTGTTTTTTTCACTGAGGCACAGGTGAAAATCTCATTAATGCAGATACATTAATTTGTGCCAAGTTACAGGTATGAAATTTTGTAAATTAGTCCCATATATCAAGACTATTTGTTGTTCAAGTGCATTACATTTCAATTTTCACTTTATTAATCAGTAGCTGTCAATAGCATCATTTAAAATACTTCTTTTTGCAATCTGGAGCACTTTAGTGGCTATGCTGCAGAATTTTAGTTTTTACTTTAATAGTTATTCCTAGTATCCTGCTGTGGTTACATACTGAACACTAGAAATTATCTGCAGAGAGAATTAGAGTGTGTAAGAGTGATTGTCTGAGTCATGTAAATGCCAAAAGCTTTTTGTGACATTTTTCAGACTTTAAAGATGGAAATATATTATTTGCACACTGGCTCCTGATGGAATATGACACAGTGCAGGATTTAGGCCTTTAGGGGCTGTATGTACAGGGATCTTATGCTCTAGAAAGAAAAATAATGAACTGTTTTCTATATGGACTACCCTTGTTGATGAGGCAGAGATATTCCATTGGTCAATGGATGTTAACATTCACAGATTTGCTGGAAACTGTTATCCAGGATGCAATGGGATATAGTTCAGACTTAATGTAATTTTTGTCTTTTCTTCCAGATGAGGTTCAATATCGTTGTATTTGCCTATGAAATATTAATGTTGTCCAGCACAGCCAGTGGTTAAAAGCAGAAATTTGAGCTGAATAACATTTCATGTTCATTAAAAGGAGGGCCTTCCTCTTAAATTTACCATCTGTAAGCATTCTGCATCCTCTGAGACATGAATAGTTTCTCTTAAGGAGTCCCAAAAGACATTTTCTATTTGTAATGTTTCCTATCTTACTAGAGTTCAGGAATATGCTTTGAAAATATTCTGCCCCACCCAGCACTTCCCCAAAATCCTGATGGAAAGTAGATTATTACACATAAGCACCAGTTCCTGGTAATTCCCAGATAGAAGAAGTTAGGTGGAATTTTGCAACAATCAACATAAAATGTTAGAGTCAACTTATGGAACTTTTTGACTATATACATACGAGACCCCAAATTACTTATCAGAAAACAAGGAGATTATGCTTATAACACTGATCTAAAATTTTCTTGTTGTTCATCTATGCAATTTCTCTGTTACATAATTGCATTGTGAGACAGGAGGACAAATGAAGCATTCCTGGCTTTTTAGCCAGGTTGATTTCCCTAATATCTAGAAAAGAGGTGTATATTTCCTCAGAACTGCCACTGGAACTGCAGTTAGTGTGTTGTGGATGAGTCACACACATGAAAAGCCTAGTGTGTGCCAGTTATTGGGATTAAATGTTCTCAATATACCTCAAGATTAGTTAGGATTTACCCAGAAAGCAGAACGATGGTTTGAAACCAAGCATCCTTAAATTCTATTGATCACTATTATCATTGTTATTATCATAGTACATATTTTATATTTATATTACACACGATATGTCATTTCATATAATAAGAATTACTAAGAATGGATAATGCATTTTTTCTATAATTTAATTATAGTATCAGTAATTAATTATTCATCTCTTTTAATAAACTTTTTGGTTTGTATGTGTGTGTGTGTTAAAAAGAAACTAATTCCTCAGTATGTGGTACTTCATCTTCTGTTGTTAGATATTTTAGTCAGACATATTTTTCTATTTTTTACTTAATAGATTAAAGAAAAACCAACAACAATAAGAAAAAGTAATGCACATAACTGTAAAGAATCTATGTGGAAAGTAGAAAATACAAAGGTCGTGTATGTATCAACTGCCCTTATTTCATGATTCAGTCCCTTCTTTCTGACTGGCAGTAGAGAATGGCTTCTACCAACAATCAAGAAAGCAACCACGAGCTCCAGCGTGTTCAGTTTCTTCACATTCTAAAACATAATAACTCTCAAGAGAATGCATACCGCTCACAACTACTGCTTTCTGATGATATTGTATCAAAGACAGAGAGATTAACTATCCTCAGAAAGTAACTATTACCTGAAAATGAGATTCTAAACAGGAGCATGCTCACAGATGGAATGTTCTCTGTCACAACCCCTTTAAGGACATGTAACAGTGAAAGTGAAGATGGCCATGAACTATTGGTTTCATGGAAATATTTCTGGAGAAATGGGCATCTGCAGAAACTAATGATGATTAAGTTTTAATGTACTTTGTGTAGAGGAAGAAATTAGTTTCATAGCATGAGAGTACTTTCTACTTTTGCCACATGATCTGAGCTTCTTCAACCACTCACCTGGATTCTGTTATTGTACTTCAATGTAATTCTAATTATTGCCTATCTCAGTAGCTCACAGCTTTTCTATTACTAACTAATCATCTCTTGGCCCAGTAGATGTCCCATAGCTTCCAGGCCTTTTTACTGAGGCTGTATTAGATTACTTGCCCTTGTTAAAGCTTAGATTTAACCCAAAGTAGGAATAGGAAAATATTCTCCTAGTATTCATACTGGTAAATTATATCATTATATATGTTTATGATGCGTGAGTTGCACTACAAGTTGCATCAGTTCAGCAATTTCCAGAAAAACACTTAAGATATTATGTGATAATAACTTGGGATGCCTCAATGCTATGATTTCATATTCCCTAACAGACTCCTAATTTGAAATCATAATCTGTTCTGAAATTATTATTTGCTTCATGCTACTTAATTAAAAATGCATTTGATAATTGTGGATTACACTGTATTTTGTAGTAAATGTACAGTAACAAAAGTTCAAAGTATGTCTTTAGAGTAATGTCATCTTCAAGGAATGGCTTCATCTTCAAGAAATATCACTCTGAATATGGGACATATATTCTCCCCTCCCCTCCCCTCCCCTCCCCTCCCCTCCCCTCCCCTCCCCTCCCCTCCCCTCCCCTCCCCTCCCCTCCCCTCCCTTCTGTTCTTCTCCTCTCCTTCCTCTCCCATCCTCTTCCTTTCTCTTGTCCTCCCCTTTCCTTCCCTACTCCTTTCACTTCCCTTATGCTTCCCTTCCTACTTCCCCTCCTGTTCTCTTTCCCCTTCTCCCTTCTCCTTCCCCTTTCCTCCTCCCCTCTTCCGCCTTCCTCCTTCCCCCTTCCTCCTTCCCCCTTCCTCCTTCCCTCTTTCCCCTTTCCTCTTTACCTTTCCCTCTTTCCCCTTTTCCTCTTTCCCCTCCACTCCCTCTTATTTTCTACTAGTGTCAGTCATGAAACAAAGTAAAACAGCTAAGTGCATGTAAGGGTTGCTGAGTGACCTCTATTCAGGTCATGACAACTCTAAGTTAATTTTGGTTTCAGTCTGACACACTGCTATTCAGAGAACTAGCAGTCTTCTGTTCTCATTAAAATAGTCAAAGACTGTGTTATTATGCCTGATCACTGCATTTGTATTTCCTTGTAATGCTGGCAGTATTAGCTATATAGTATGTCAGTTCACTTACAGTGGAGATCTACAACCCAGGCGCACAACTGAGTTGCAAAGGATTTACATGTTTCAGTGCATCAGCGGAGCCATGGTAACTGATATTAACTGCCTGTGTGAATGTTTTCATCTCACTCCAGTTGCAAGCTGATATGAATTATCTGCCATTCTGGAAGAAGTTTCTAGCAAGCTGCATTGCTTTTTCAATTGGCAAGTGCCTGTGCAGGAGTGTGCATCCTCTGTTCAGGATACAGGGGCAAGACTGTAACTGGGACCTCAACGATAATCAGAGAAGGGAGCACTGCAGTGAAAACCCATAAGGAGAGGGCTGCTGCCAGTGAGTGCAAGTCTCAGTGTGCCTACTTCTGATGTGGTGCCCAGACTGACTTGACTGAGGCATTGGAAGTCCCTGCTTCACTGTCTTTCAAACCCAGCCACATAGTCTGATAGTCTTGGGTGAGTTTTGGCATTTAAATCACCTGAATATTTGTTGGTTGATGATACTATAGCCACTCAGAGACGATCAGGTTCCTGTGTCTTTAGTTTGAAGAGTAAAGTCCTGCTGAGGGGTACAAAGAGAGCTGATTTCATACATGGAAATGCTCACACTGGGACTATCTGAAAAGTGATTTTACTGCTGCTAAAATAGTAAATAAATGCTGAGAATTTTTTATTTGTCTAGTATATTCTAGGTTCTTTTATTACATCAGTAACATTTTCCAGGCAATTTCTGCTACAAGGTTTTAAATACTGAATTTGACATTATCTCTCTGATGTCTTCAGGTGTTGCAATTTTTGAAATTAAGGAGAAAAATTAACCTCAGAGAATAAGTGGCTCATAATTCTGAATCAACCATTAAATATCAAGGTAACTGCAAATTTTGTGCTGGTTGTCATCATCATTAGGCAAAATATGATGTTGACACTTCATACTGAAAGCTGTCTTCTTTCTGACAAGAAAGTTGAAGAGAAGGCTGTTCTGCTTATTTTGTGCAAGAAAAAGTGCTTGTTTACTGTCTCTTGAAAGATTTTCACCATCAATGCAAAGCCAGTATCTGAGGATGTTGTAGTTTGTTACAGAAATAACAATTAAATTGAAGACATCATCTTCCATTTATTCTCTAATACATAGCTGATTTCTGCACTGGATAAACTTCTTCATCTCCCTGGTACCCGCTTCGGCCTTCTATGGAGTAAGATTTGTTTCTTCTTCCTTAACTACATAGCATTATTTCACTCTCAAATTAAAGAAAAAAGGCATCATTCTGTCTTTTCCACTTCCCATCTTTTAGTTTTATACCCCCTCATGTCTGCCAGTCATTTTATTTCTTTTTTTTAGCTCAACACTTCTAGAATGGAACATTTAATTTCCCCTCCTACCTTAAGCTTGCTTTCTTAATCAACGTGACATGAAGCAAAACAGTGAGAGAACTGCTACAGACTTGATTAACAAGGAAATAATGACAATCAATAAGTCTTACGGAAATAGAACCTGTCAAATGATTTTGATAATTGTATAAATGTGTGAAATTAAAAATTCTGTAGATAAAGGTCACATTGTTAATGTAATAGACTCCAGTGTGATTTGATGCAGCGTGTTTTAATTGAGAAATAACAATAGTATAAAATAACGTGGTACAAATGATATGGATTAAGAAATCAGTTAGTTTATGTATTTTCAACAGTCCACTGTAAGTTGAAAACTAGTAATGAATGTGATTTAGAGACCTGCTCCTGATACAAAGCCAACAAATATTCCAGACAGCGACTGGGAGAATTAATGAAACATTGCTCATCTACTTCACAGAAGACAGTTTATATAAATAAATAAAGGGAAAGTTATGTTGCTAATAACAACCCTCAGAAGACTGCCATTGGCAGTTTCCATGGAATGGCATACTGACTGGCTTTCTATTTAGGAATAAGTATGGAATGCCAGCAAATAACCTGATAACTGAAAAATTCTGGGTCAGTAATAAGGGTATGTGTAGAAAGATGTAACGCTCTCTTCCTCTGTTTTGTTTTCCTGGAAATTGGCCTTCTCATTCACCAGCACACAAAATACAGGTAGGATGAACTGTTTGTTCAAATTAAACACAATCCTTTATTTGATTATGTATTCAATTTCCAAGCCTTAATAATTTCTTCCATTATATTTAGGCAAGAATAGCTTGAATCTTTGAGTAAGTAATCAAAATTTTTATTTAGAAAAAACCAAAACAATTCATAATTTTCTTGAACTATTCACCTCGTTACAGACAATCTATAAATAAGATTCTCTTTATAGCATTTAAACTTTCCAAAGAGTCAAAAGAGATTTCCTGTCTTCACTTAAAATACCTGCCTATCAGCCATTGATATTGTCAGTTTATTCTGATTTTCCCAGTGGAAAATAACTCAGAATCAACTAGAGCATATTGCTAAGGATTAAATGACAGGATAAAAACCTGAAGGGTTAAAATTCGAACTTCTTTCACTTTAACAAAAGAAGAGTGACTAGGTCTGTTTGTACTTTCTTGATGTATTAATGCATTAGTTAAAATACAGACTAATATCTGAAAAGGAACTACCTTTAATAGTGAAGAACATTAAATGACGTATCAAAATTTCAACTGAATTCTATATTATTAGAAATCTTAATATTGTATGTTTTGAGGACATGAGCTTTCATTCCGTTTGGAATTACTGCCATAGTCCCTTCTGTTTTATAAATGTTGAATCTAATCCAGAGATTAGGTGATCTACTATTATGGTAGATAAATCAGCCACCTAATTGGAGTGTCATTTTACATTCATAGTAGCATCCTCTCTGAGCCATTTCTACATCTTATTGATTCTTTCTGACTAATGACATCAAGAAACAGCTCCCTAGCTACCTACAAAGCTGAAAATCTCATTCAAACTCTCACCCTAGACATATGGAATCACAAAATCATAGAATTGTAGAATCATGGAATGACTTGGGTGGGAAGGGACCCTGAAGATCATATAGCTTGAGCCTGTCTACCATGGGTAGGGCTGTCACACACCAGATCAGGCTGGCCAGCTTGCCATCCAACCTGGCCTTGAGTACCTTCAAGGATGGGCCATCCACAACTTCTCTGGGCAGCCTGTGCCAGTGCCTCACTGCACATTGAGTAAAGAATTTCCTACTAATATCTAATAGAGATATCCCCTCTTTTATTTTAAAACCATTTCCAGTTTTCCAATCACTATCAGACCTTGCAAAAAGTCAGTCTCTCTTCTATTTATAAGCTCCCCTTAAACATATTTTTCTCCAGTGTTGAGAAACACAGCACTCTCCTGCTTTTATCCATACTGAATGCTTATGAAAGAACCATTTTTGTGTGATCACTTCAATCTGTCACTTTGACCATGTATGCAAAGCCCCTTATATACCATCTGGCTTCCTGTTATCTACCGTATCCAACTTAAGCTGCCTGTCTTAACTTTCAAAGACTTTCCTGACCTATTCTAAATATACATCAATTCATTGTCAAAATATTGACTTTAAATTCCACCCTCATAGGGTTGCTAAATTCCATTTTCCATGTCTATTTGCCTAAGAATTCTCCATGATTAGGAAAATCTGTCTGTAAGTATTCACTTTATTTTGTTCTCCTCTTTTAATGCCCTTCTTTATAATACATTCTTCAATGACTTCCTTCTTCTCAAAAGTGGACGAAGAACCAAACACACTTTTTCTAAATGTATCACTTGCTTAACATGAAAAACCTTGAAATAGATATGCACGCAGTAAAACATAATATTTACGTACAGAGCTTTAAGTATTCCTCCTGCAGTAATCACAGTATCTGATATCCGAAGTATCAGAGTAAATATTTCAGTTATCTTCTTTGGCAGACTGTAAACGAAGTGGCAGTTTTGGTAGGTCAGTTCAGAAATCTCAAAGGCTTGGTGTTGCATTACGCTTGCCCCTCCTTATAAGAGGTATCCTTCTTCAGGGTGCCATGGCAGGGCTGTGGATATGCTCCAGGGCACAAGCAGAGGCAGATGCATGACTTGGGACAAGAATATGATCCACTCTGGCTGCCCCAGCTGCCTGCAAGACTCTGTTCAAGAAGGCAGTAGGACTGTCATGGGAGCCTAGCTCTCAAGGCTCCCTCTCCAAGACATCATCATAGATGGAAGGACCAATCATAGAATCACAGGGTGGTTTTGAAAGGACAGTAAGGATCATCTAGTTTCAATTCCCCTGCTACTGGCAGGGACAGTTTCCATTGGACCAGGTTGCCTCGGATCTTATCCAAAATTGAACACTTCCTGGGATGGGGAATCCATGACTTCTTTGGACAGCCCATTCCAGTGGCTCACCATCCTCTGAGTAACAAACGTCCCTCCAACTTCTAACCTAAATCTCCATTTATTTTAAGACCGTTATGCTTTGCTATATCACTACAATCTCTGATAAACAATCCCTCACCACCTTTCTCGTAGGCTCCCTTCAATTACTGGAAGGCTGCTGTAAGATCTCCCCAGAGTTTTCTATTTACACCTCATCTCACAGCTTATCTTCATAGGAGGGATGCTCCAGTCATCTGAGCATCCTCATGGCCCTCCTCTGGACTGACTACAACCCATGAGGCCAAAGTCTTTCTCATGCTGAATGCTCTACATCAGGTAAGGTCTCACAAGAGTAGAAAGATAACATCACCTCCTTTGACTTGCTACCTACAATTCTTTTGATGCAACCCAGCATAAAGTTTGCTTTCTAGGCTGCAGGTGAACACTACTGACTCACATTCAATTTTTTACTCACCATGACACTCATGTCCCCTGCTGGACTGCCTTCAATCCATTTATAGCACAGTTTTTTTGTTTTTGTTTTTGTTTGTTTGTTTTTTTAATTCAAAATTTTGTTTGGAATTGCCCTGACCCAGGTGCAAGCTATGAACTTGGCTTTGTTGAACTTTATGATGTTTTAATGGGCTCACCACTCTGTGCCCCTCTTGCATTCATTCCCTCCAGTGCGTTGAGTGCACCACACAGCTTGGTGTCACTCACAAGCCTGTTGCTTACCACCACTGTCCACGTTGCTAACAAAAGTGTTAAAAAATGCTGGTGGGATGCCATTTGTCATTGGTTTCCATTTGCACACTGAGCTACTGATATTAGACTTCTGAATGTGACATATTAAGTGGCCTTCTAAAAAAGCACTGGTTCCCATCCCCAAACCTAGAGTGATTTGAACATAAAACCTTTTTTTTTTTCCTTCCCTGTGAAAGTTAATTTAAATACCACCAACTGAAGAGTAGTACAGATTAGGAAACAGCCACCAGGTTTGCACCACTCTGAATTACATTGTTGCTGTCACCAGACAGCAGAATAAATTAAAAAAAGGATTTGTCTACACATTGTTTGTTTAAACCTATATTCCTTTTTCTACAGGATCGTAACAAAACAAGGAAGCTCCTGTTTGGATTAATGAAATGACTAAATAACTTTATGGACAATAAAAATAGATACAGTTGTGTAACTTAAGATAATGAGAAGGGTAACCACCTTTCACATTTTTGGGGTAAATTGTGTCACTTCATTTAAAGTTTTCTATCTTCAGAATTCTAAGTTTTCAAATATGGTTGCTGCCAAGGAAGGATGCAAGACACAGGAAACAATGAAGTACGTAGTGTGTATTTCAAACCCTCTAGGAATATTTATTACTTCATATTTAGCAATATGCTGAAGTCAGTTCTAGGAAGTGATAGGCAGGTTATATGCAGGCTGTGAGTTAAAATAAAAGACATGGAGAAAGAGTAATATAATGTTTTGATTTGATCTGAATTCAAGCATCAGCTAAACATGAGCCAGTTTTGTGGCCAGATAGCCAACAAGGCCAATGTCATCCTGGCTCACATAGATGAGCCAGAAATAGTGTTGCCAACATATGCAGGGAGGCAATTGTTCTCATGTACTCAGCTCTGGTGAGGCCACACATTGAGCGCACTGTTCCCTTTTGGGGCCCTCACTACAAGAAAGAGATTAAGGCTCTGAACTGTGTCCTGAGAAGGGCAATGGAGCTGGTGATGGGTCTGGAGCATGAGCCCTGTGAGGAGTGGTTGAGGGAACTGGGATTAGTCTGGAGACAAGGTAGCTCTGGGTAGGCCTTATAGCTCTCTATGCTACCTGAAAGGATATTATGTCAAGGAGATTAACCTCTTCCCCTGTGTAACTAGTGAAAGGACAAAAGAGAATGGTCTGAAGTTGCACCACGGGAGGTTCAGCTTAGATATTAGGAAAAATTTATTCTCTGAAAGAGTGATCAGGTGCAAGAACAGGCTACCCAGGAAGGTGTTTGAGTCATAATCCCTGGAGGTGTTCAAGAAACATTTGAATGTTGTATTGAGGGATATGGTTTAGGGGTGAAATATTGTTGGTAGGCGTATGGTTGGACTGGATGATCTTGGAGGTTTTTTCCAGCCTTGATGATTCTGTGATTCTATGAATTTGAGCATTTTACTTGTTTCAGTTTCAGTCAAGAAGGAAAGGAGACAATTGGCTCAAAATTTGTATGGAATAGTGCTATACTGTGCAGGCAATCATATTTAAGATGCATAGAACTCAATTTCTGTGTAGTTTGCATGATACAGATTTATCTATGTCTGGAATAAATGGCTTGCCTATTTGAGAAGTAAGAAACAAATCCATGCATAGAATTTTATTTATGATCTCAATGAAGCTTTTCAAAATTCAAATCAAATTAATTTTGAATTTCTTTCCATTACAATTAAGTAAGAATATATTTTTTTCTCCAGAACCTAAAAGTAAATGCAGATTTTAGAGAATCCTGGAATTATCAGTGGAGTCCAAAGCCAGCATTTGTTGTGATCAATTCACAAGTGGTCAAGCACATTTCATCAGCAGAAATAAGTATTCTCTGGGAGAAAAAGCCTAATATCCTTGTAGCTATGGCTTAATGAAACTGCCATGTAAAAAATTCTGATGTCTAGAAATGGGTAAAATAGGCCCCATCCTGGCTGGGCTGAAATCTGAATTGATGCCAATTTGTCCATTCATACAATTATATTTATATTATATATATATATATATATATATATATATTTTTTTTTTTTTGACAGATTTATATATATCTTGGAAGTGCTCTGCATCTTTGCAGATTAAGAGTTTTTAACCCTTTGAGATTCATCTTTTCACTAATGAGACTAGCATGATGAAGTCTTTGAAATATCAGGATAATCCAGCAGTGTTTGCAGAGGATGGTTTTCTCTTAGAAGATTTGACATATTATTTAGTAGGTTAGTATCAAGTTCTGACGAAATTTCAGTGAAGATATTTTGGTTCCAAATAAAAATAAAAGTCCTTTGATAGTAAATCTGATCTGATCTTCTTAGTTAGGTTGCTTCAAATTGGCTTACTGTACTGAGCAAGTGATCGTAATACAGCATATCAGAATTGATTTGCTCTACAAGAGTTTATCTCACTTTAATTAGATAAAGAGGAATATATTATCACTTTAGACTTTTACTAGTTTTGATATATAATGGTTTTTGATCTATAATAATGTTTTATGCAAAACTGCATCTGCTGCTTTACTGAAATGAATTACTACTACCTACTGCATTATGACACATGGCACATAGATTGTGATTCTATGTAATTAAAAAAAAAAAAAAGTATAACAAAAAAAATCTATCTACACTTTATGTTTACATTGGCTGGATATAAATTATTCCTGCACACCTACTGTGTGCATAATTTCAGAAGCTCTGAAGATCACAATAATGAAAGTAAATAGTCTTTAAAGAACTTTGTTCATTGAATAATTTATTTGGAATACATATTTTACTAATTTTCTGTTTTTCTTTTCTTTCCTGGATATTTTTGCCAGGACAGCAAAGAAAAGTAAAAAAAATCAAATGACAGCTAAAATATTAGATTTTTTTAATGAAACTTTCTCTCCCCACAGAACTGAAACAAGCAACATTCCTAGAACATGTGCTTACATGGCAGATTACAGAGACTGTCTTTGTCAAGACTTCTCACTTCAGTTTTTCATAGCAGTGAAATGCTCTTAAGTTTTTGACATTTCCTCTCCCCTCCCCCGCCTCTTTTTCTCCTTAAAAGAGCAGTAGTACTTTCTGATTGCTGTCACAAGAAGTCTGTCACCCACCACTTTTGTACTTTTAAGATGCTTAATTATTCAAGAACCACTGCATGCTTATGGATCTCTCAGTTTCTAAAAAAACCCACACCTATGTATCAACAGGGAAATTTTTCCCAGAGAAACTTTTTTTTTTTCTGATGAAATATCTGAGCTGGACTCTTATTAGATATAGCAGTGGATTAACATAGTTAAAAAAAATTAAGAAATAAACAAAAAACCTCAATCTTATTGAAAAGTCTTCCAATAGAAATTCTTTCTTCATATGATGATTCTATAAAAGGCCAGGATGTGACAAATACAACCTCTTTTTCTTTATACTAGCAATTGTCTGATGTGGGATAGTCCACTTGCAAAACAATACAGTTAACCCAGTCTCGGTTTTCTTTGACACTAAACTTTTTCTTTTCTTCTGTTCTAGAATCATAGAATCATTTGAATTGGAATGGACACCCAAAGGTTGTGTAGTCCAACTGCCCTGCAAGGAATAGAGGACATCTGCAGCTAGATCATGTTGCTCAGAGCCCCATCCAGTCTGACCTTGAATGTGTCCAAGAACATGGCATCCCCCACCATTCTGGATAGTCTATTTCAATTCCCTCATCGTAATTCTTTTTCTTACATCCAATCAATATCTCCCTTCTTTCAGTTTGCAACAGTTGCAACAGACCCTGCTAAAACATATGTCCTTTTTTATAGCTCCCCTTTAGATGCTGAAATGTGCTATCAGATCACTCAGCAGCCTTTTTTTCTCCAGGCTGAACAGCTCCAGGTCTCTCATCCTGTCCTTGTAGAGGAGGTGTTCTATCCTTTGGATCATCTTTGTGGCTCTCCTTTGGATACACTCCAAGAAGTTCCATCTCATCTCCAAGAGTTCTCATCTCTCCAGAATTCCACATCTGGACACATCTGGAATACTTCAGGTGAGGTCTCACCAAAACAAAGTAGACAGGCAGGATCACCTCCTCCAACTACTAACCATGCTTCTTTTGATGTAGCCCAGGGTGTAGTTGGCTTTTTGGGCTGTGTGGGCACATTACTGTCTCACATCCAGCTTGCCATTGGACCTCATGAGGTTCTCCTGAGCCCACTGTTTGAGCCTGTCTAGACCCCTTTGAATGGCATCCTGTCCTTCAGGTGCGCCAACTGCATCACACAGCTTGGTGCCATCTGCAAAACTGCTAATAGTGAACCCATTCCCACTATCAACGCCATTGATGAGGATATTGAAGAACCAAATCCCTGAGGGATAGCATTCATCACTGGAGACTGAGGCATTGACCATCATTCTCTGGGTACAATCTCACAACCAGCTCCATCCATTGAACAATCTACTCATTAATTCCATATCTTTCCAGTCTGGAGAGAAATATTTGGATTTTAGGGGGACTGTTTTATTCAGTGTCCTTACTCACTACAGGAAGTGGGATTTAGATATTAACTGTGTCCTTGATTCCTTCAAAAGAGACCCTAAGTCTCTGAAATCCCTTCTGATAGCCCTTGATAACTACTTCACCATTCCTTACATGGAAAAGCAGTAATCTGTTGGCTGTACCTGGCTATGCATTTTTTTGGTGACCTGAAATCTAGGGAGGCAACAGACTTCTCTAAGAAGAAGATCTGTCCAGCACACTGGAAATTCAGTACCCTGCAGGGAGGGATCATCTACAATTAATAATTGTTTTATCTTTTTTTGTATGTAGCCTTAGTACTGGGGGTAGGCTTTTCTAGTTTTGGTTTTATTGGTTCCTCTTCTTCTTCCTTCTCTTGTTACGAACAACCCCATACTTCCCCTCTTCTTTTCCTGTCCAGGGTGTTTGAATTCAAACTTCATGTGACTGTGAGATAGTTTTCTGGGAAAAAAAAAACAACAACAAAGCATTCATACTGTTATTAATATTTTTATTGTGAAGAAAAGAACATTTCCAAGCTAGCATACATTAAAGCAGCATCCTGGGCAGTAGAGGTATGTTGTACTCACAACAAATCTTACTTTCCGTCAGATGTAGTGGCATAGTTCTCTCTTAAAAAGTCAACTACTAAGTAATGGTATTGTCTTCTCTTGAAGAAAATCCAGTGCTTTTGTGTCTGTAAGTGAAACTCCTGAAACCCAATCTAATATCGTCCAGTTTGTTTGGCTGTCTAATTCCTTACTTGTGTCCAGTTGCCTACTACTGCCTATCTCCTTTTCTATGAAGACACTCTAACTACTGTTGGTTATAGTGGTAATCCTGGAACCATGATTTATCTTTCCTGCTCTTTCACTGGTTTCCTGTAAGAAAATAGCTGTGGGTCTTTTGATTTGCAAACAACTGAAAACTGTTCCATACCCACCTCTTACCAGTTGATTAATGTAGTAGAATTTGACACTAGATGAATGTTTCGATCTGAATTTTGAAATAATAGTGCTTTACAAACTAAACTTAAAGCAAAATCCAATGAAAATCTTTAAAAGAGACCATTTTCATGCATTTTTAATAAAAAATTTTTAGCACATGTCCAAGGATATGGTTATGTTGCAGATGCTATGAAATTGAGAAAAGCTGTTGGATATATGATTTATAAATGCAGGATTGCCTGCTAGAGAAGAATGACATTAATGCACATGGCAGAGAAGAAATAGTGCCCCAATAGGCATTTTATTAAAATCTCTTTGAAACATGAACAGTAGTGTATTTATCTAAGAGACATGGCTGCTTATAAAATTTGTGTAACATTAAATTTTTGGTGTTTTAACTTGCACAGCATTAGTATGAGGATAGTGTGAAATGTAACAACATATTTAAAAGAATTAGGAAGGAATAAATGTAAAGGATATATATAAGAGTAGTAAAAAAAGCCTGTAAGAAGTTATAAAGGTTTGGCATAGACTGATCAGCTCATGTGCTAAAAATGGTGGTTTGCCATGTGATTACTTCCTTAAAGATGTATAAGCTCTGAATCTAATGTTAGACAGCATAATGCAGTTTATGGTTTCACTCAGGAGATACTGAACAGATACTATGAAGCCCGTGCTTCACTCATTATGCTTTCTAGTACACCACTAGGAAAACATGGATTTTCAATCTTTATATTATATATAGTATATATTACATAGTATATCTCTAATGTACTTTAAATGAATGAGGAAAACAAGCAGTTGGTAAAAACTTACACTAGAATGAAATATCAGTAATTGACCTCAAATATTCTCTATCTTAATATCTCTTACAGACATGATGCATGTATTTTCTACTTATTTGAAGATGTGACAGAAAAGAATGAGAATCTTTTTTGTCATTGTTTTGTTTACTTGGGCAAGATATTTCCAGTGTTCTTTAGCGAACTGCCTTCTTGTGTATTGTCTTCCTTTCCTCTCCCACAAACCAGGCATTTTTTGGTTTTAAGAAATGGTAACCAGTTATGTTGTACACTGGTCATTCAGCATGCTGGACAATAATAAGGAACTGAACTGTGTCTATGAGAATAGCATTCAGGTTGCATGGTCATATACCTCAGGAACAGAGCATCAGCCAGGCTTGGGTGTCATTGCAAGTAGACTATGAATAATCTAAGTCTAGCAGGTCTGTAAGACCATAGCATCTGGAGGTATCCTCAGTACTGAGGTAGTGATGAATTACATGATTTTGTTTACAGCATCCCACATATTCAAAAACTGATATTATAAGAAAAGTGCAAGCTGAAATACACTGAAATACACTGAAATTTTTTTTTATTGCCTTCTGTTTTTACATTTTTTCACTGAAAGTCTAATGCTGTTGTCATTTGGAAAGATTATTTTTTGTTTAGTTCCATTTATCTCAACAACTTCATCTATAAGTTAATGAGCCACTGTTAAGTAAGCAGCAATTACACATGAATAGGAACTGTATTTTCTAGGATAAGTGTATGTTCTACAATAGTAATTTCCACTGTACTTGCTATTTGCATGTTGGAAAGAATACTGATACTTTCTTCCAGGTTCATTCTGAATTATGAAATAGTTTTGTCACTTATTGTAAGATTATATCTGATAGCTATTTCTTATTGTGATCTCACAATACTTCTCCAGAGAGTTATTAAAATTTTGTTCATTTTCTTTCTTGGACTTTTATTCCATCAGCAACCTCATAGGCCATATTAGTCTGTACTCTTGCGTTTTCTGTGTCCTTATGATTATTTTTGGTTGCAAATATAGACTTCTGATAGTACAATTCTGTTCATATAGCCTATTTCATTCTTTTTGTTGTGTTGTTTGATCCAACTCACATTCAATTCACACATATCGCCAGTTAATGCCTGGCATTATGTTCATGGTCTTTTCCAGATAGTCCTGTGACGTAAACTTATGTCTGCAAATTTAGTTTGGCTCTAACCACAGGTATTACTGAAATATTCAATCACTTCAGTAGTCAAGCCATTTGCATACACCTCTTTCCTGCAGTCTTTTGATATCTCAGCTGCAGTGATAGCTACTGTGCAACTGTCTCCAAAACAAAGTAATTTTATGTGTTTAATCCTGGCTTTTAAAAAGCTGGTTTTCCTGTGCTGAAGAAAAAGCAGTTTCGGACCTACTCCATACCTACGCACTAAAGAACAGTAACATGGAGATGACTGCTGAGCATCTGCCAAATAGATCAAAGTCTTGGTTTAAAACCACTTAAGTGAAAAGTTTCCTGACCTTCTTGGGCTTCTCGGAGAAGGACCTGGATTAAAATGGTACATAACTGTTAAGTGAGATAGATGAGCGGTGGAGGCTGTCTTCAGCAAGGCTTTTGACACTGTCTTCCATAGCATCCTTGCAGGAAATCTTAGAAAGTGTGAGATGGATGCGTGGACAGTGAGGTGGATTGAGAATTGGCTGGCTAGTGGAGATTAGAGAGTTGTGGTAAGCAGCACAGAGTCTAGCCTGCAGCTAGTGATATTCTGCAAGGGTCTGTGCAGGGTCCAGTCTTCTCTAGCATCTTCATCAGTGATGTGGACAAAGGGATAGAACACACCCTCAACAAGTTTGATGAAGATACAAAGCTAGCAGGAGAGGCTGACATACCAGAAGGCTGTGTTGCCAATTAATGAGACCAGGTCAGGCTGGAGAGCAAGATGTAAAAGGAACCTCATCAGGTTCAACAAGGGCAAGTGAGAAGGAATAACCACATCCATCAGTGCAGGTTAAGATCTGTTTTGCTGGAAAGGAGCTCTGCAGAGAAGCACCTGGGTGTCTTGGTGTACAAAAGTTTGGCCGTGAGACACCAGCGTGCTCTTATGGCCAAGGCTAATGGTATCCTTAGGTTCACTAAAAAGAGGGTGGTGGTCAGCAGGTCAAGATGGGTTCTTCTTCCTATCTGCTCTGCCCTGGTGAGGCCTCATCTGCAGTACAACATTCAGTTCTGGGTTCCCAGGTCAAGAATGACTGGGAACTACTGGAGAGAGTCCAGAGGTGTACAAAAAAAATGGTGAGGATCCTGGAGGATTAGCTGAGAGGCCTGGGGCTGTTCAACCTGGTGAAGGAAAAGACTGAGAGGAGATCTTATGAGTACTTATAAATACTTAAAAATTAGACATCAAGAGGATGAGGCTAGGCTTATTGCAGTTCCACCCCATGACAGAAAAAGGGGCAACAGCCACAATCTGGAATGCAGGAAGTTCCATCTTGAAGTTCTGAAAGTTCTATGAGGAAAAACTTCTTTACTTTGAAGATGACAGAACTCTGGAACAAGCTGCTCAGAGAGGTGATGGAGTCTCCTTCTTTAGGGATATCCTAAGCATGCCTTGACATTTTTCTATATAACCTACTGTAAAGAACCTGTTTTAATGAGAGTTTGGACTAGCTGATCTCCAGAGGGCTCTTCCAATCCCTATGTATCTGTGATTCTGTGAAAATAATCCACAGAAGAAAAGTAAAGTAAAAATAGCTTTAAGTTCCTTCTATGTATTGCTGTTTATAGTCTCCTGGGATGCCACACTTATGCTCTCTAAGGACCAAGCTGGCAAACGAGAGCATTGTAACTTAGATTTACTTGCTGTTCTTTTCCAGTTATGTCTCCAACCTTCTACAGTGATGGGGTGATGGGCTGGAGCTGATTTCTTGGATTTGTGCAATGTTGATTTCATGTGAGCACTGAAAAATTTTCTCCTGATTTGCCACATTAATAAATTGAAAACAGAATATAGGTTGTACTTTTCTTCAGTGGCATGCAAACACAACTAACTTAGCAGCAATACATGTTTGTCAGTACAACATTCAGGCAGAAAGTAGGATCATTGTTTCTCCAGATTTCTTAAATCTTATTTAGGCTACACTTTCTTGGCTGCATAAATTACAGAAACTAAAATAAAGAAGGAATCTGTTAAATCACTTTTAAGTTCGTATTTTGCAGCTCTTCCAGCACTATTAATACAATGAGGAAGGAAATAGCAAAATAAAGCTGGATATAACAGTATTGTTATTATAGAAATATTTTAATGCCTTCTTTGTTTTTTTCTGGATATTAGTACTTCCAAAAATTTTTCCAGCCAAATAATGGTAATAATAAATCTGCTTTAATAGATACTTGTTTTCTTTGTCCTGAAGAATGATGCTTTCACATCATTTAAGACAATGCCTGCCAATACAGGCACATTCTTGAGTAAGGATAAGGGATATGTTTTCTTTGTTGTCACTATTAACTTTACAATTTTTTGAAACCACCATAAGCAATGTCATTTCTTTTTCCGTTCTTTGTTTTCATGCTATTAATGATTTATTAGAATAGCTTTGTATACTTTCTCTTTTTCATTATGATCTACGTTTGTCTGCATTCTAATTAATTCCTTATATCTGCTTTATATTTTCTGCATGAGCCTAGCCTGAAAATAGCTACATTACTGTATTAAGA
Organism: Lagopus muta; assembly: GCF_023343835.1. Lineage (NCBI taxonomy): Eukaryota > Metazoa > Chordata > Aves > Galliformes > Phasianidae > Lagopus > Lagopus muta. The sequence continues at coordinate 47,963,507 of NC_064472.1, read as the reverse complement.
ATGTATTAAGAATTTCCTTTTACTAGTTTCCATTCTTGGAATACCATAAATATCCTAGTCCTGTTCTATCCATCTTGATCCCTGAGCAATAAAAAACAGCTTAGTTAGACATTCCTAACCTTATCCAAATAATTTCTTAACTGACTCTCCCACTTTATCACTTACTTTTTTCAATGAGAGCTATAACTTTTTCCTCTCACAATTTAGGCTACAATTTTCAAGCCTGTGAGCTTTAAGTTAGGCATAGTCGTCCATGTGCCCAGAGCAGTTGTTTAAATATTGAGCATGGGCCCAAATGTTTAAACACAGGCAGCTGCGTTTTAATGTTAAGTTCAGAAATGACACTATAAGGCGCTTGTCCTTGTAGGTCATTCAGAAGCCAGTGTTAATTAAACGGGCTGTGATTGTTTTTCTATAGTCATCATTATTTTTAGCAGTGGAAATGAATTGGATTTTTTAAATTTCATCTGCATTTTTTTCTTTTTCTTTTTTCTTTTTTCTTTCTTCTTTTTCATTCATTTTTTTTTTCTTCTTCTTTTTTTAATGTATGTACTATAATTTTTGTTCAATTAGTCTAATTGACTGCATAATGGTAGGAAATCATCTGCATGTCTGGAAAACATACCTTGGTCTTCTGAATCATTTTCCAGCAGAGTTTCTGATATCTGAATATTATGATTATCTGTGATATGTGTGCACCATGTTTTTGAAGTGTAAGCTACCAAGAAAGAAATGAGAGAATTAAGGAAACAGAACATGTTCTTTACAAAGAATAGTCAAACTTCTTAGAAGTGAATTAATATAAGCAACTTTTAAGAGAGAGATCTTAATTATGTGTTCAAAACTTTTTATTATTTTATTCAGTACAGAGTTCCTTTTTTTTCTTTTTATCCCATGAGAGTTAACACATTCTTTTTCCAAATGATAAAAACAACATTATTTGTACATTTTATGTCACTGCAGCCTTTCCATCTGTCCTGGGTGTCATTGCCTGTATTTGTGCACCATCACATAATGAGGAATGTTTTAGGAACTACAATCCCTCTTTCCTCTTCATTATGCATGTGGCATGCAATGCAATTTACTACATAACAGATGTCATAGCTAAGTACCCAGGCTCATATCGTTATTCATTCATTTGAAGACAATCTGTTACAGCAGAAAAGAGCTTTTCAAAAACTGGGCAAAATTTTGTGTTTGTCTGAGCACTCAAATTTTGTGCTGTACTGTGTTAAGTTGATAGGCTAAAATGACCAGGTATAGGAAACTTGTGTTGGAGCTTAAATCCAGACTAGAAAGTTGACTTTTGAGTAAGTGTCTACCTTGGGTTTTTACCATAATTAGATTATATTTAAAAATTTTTTTCCTCTTTAAAATTTTATAAAATAATACAGCTCAAAATTCAGCAGAGCACTTATTAGAACTTTTTAAATCTTAAATAACTAATGTTTGATGTCTATACATATTTGGTGGAACACTATTATACTGCCCTTTTAAAACTAGAAGAATTTTTGTCAGTAGGTTTTACATGAGATTGCCATTAGACTTCGTCTATTATTAGGGAAAAAGGCAGACAGTAATGAGTTATCCAAGAATAAAGAATTATCTGAATTGGAAGAGATTTAGTTGAAAATGAGGTAACCTGAATCATTATTAAGGTTAGAAATATTATAGTCACATGAATAGAGTAAAATTTTCAGTTTTCAGTATGTATAGCATATTTAACCAGGTGGCACCCAGCTTGTTTGGAGGTTGCTCAGACTTCATACTAATCGGAATTTTGTAAACATACACAACAATGATAAAACCATGCTGAGACTCTACAGATATGACACTTTTTTCTTTCAGTCTTTATTAGTAAGACAAAAAGTATTTCCATGCAGAAGATTAACAGAATAAAAGTGAATTGTGTCTCATGCAACAGTCCAAAGTGAGATCACTCATGAGATGTTACTGTCTTGACTGAATGTCTGGAAACTGGAAGCTGGAATCAGTTTTATATTTTATTTTTATTCTGATTATTAAGAAGCTCCTTGCAGTAGCTGAAATGAGGGTTTGTCAATTTAATATTCTCCCTGGTTCTTGCAAGGGCCAGTGCAAAGCAACAGCAGGAGAGTTTCTCACTGAGAATCCTTTGGAATTCTCTCCTGTGAATATAGAAATTGATTTCCCATCTGCATTTGAGGAAGTCTGATGGGAGATGTTTTTCTTATGATTGTTCTGTCAACTGTCCTCTGTAAGCATCTCTAATGATAGGTTGTAATGCACACCAACACGTAGTTTCAGCAAGAATGAGTCCAAATTCTAAAAAATTTATCTCTTATATCAGGCAGAGTTGCAGACTTTATTAATATGAAAAAAGGTTTTCAATATTCTTTTCCAGAAAACAGCTGGAATGCTATTTGGGGTAGAATTGTCACAATGTGTATATGGTATTATCTAGAAAAACCTTTTATATCAGTATTACTGATCTGCTCAACCATTCAATTCCTTTGTGAAAGATTGTTATCCTGTTTCATTAGAATACTTTTGATGCTGCATTCAAGGCAGATTAGGATGAAACCTTAAGGGCCTGGTTTTTTTCCAGCATTCGTTTTATATTGCTTCAAAACAGATTCCTGATGAGCTCATTCCATGATTTTGCACTTTATCGGTACTTAGGGTAAAAGATGTCTGGGGAATGTGAAAATAATTAAAATCTGCTGATAACAAAGTAGGAAAAAAAATCATCCCTTCACACCTTTCCCACTAAAGCTGTAGCAGAGATTTTAAGTACTGATAAAATAAGGGAATTTCATTTTGTTGGAAATTGCTCTGCCTCTGTTGCTCTTCTCTCTGCATGAGAAGGAAATGTGAAGAACATCCCGGTGACTCGGGACAGGCAGCCTGAGAAGATGCCAATGGAGGCTTCAGCAGCTGGCAGCTGGGCAAAGGGATGGCAGGCAGGGAGCTGTGGAGTTGTGTGCTTTGGTGTCTCTGCTGTCTTACAAGCTTGCCCAGTACTGCTGGAAGGGTAGTGGGAATGTGTTTCGTGTCTGCTTACTCAACACTCTCCAAAAACAGCAAAAAAATATCACTGGAAGTCTCTCTTCCATAGTTTTTGATCAGCTCTGAGTTTTAAACAGGACAAGTTAACAGAATATTTTTTGTTGCTGTCTCGGTGTGGTTCTGGAAGCAGAAAGAATTAACTATTTCTCCTGCTACAGTTACAGTTATTGGAAGAACCCTTTGGATTCATACTGGTGACTTTGGGAAATGGGGTTTCTACAGTAGTTCTTTGCTCAGACTGGATGCTGAGAAACTGGTACTCTGCAATCTCTACTTTGTGGTATGGCTCCCTCTTCAATTCAGTTAAAACAAGTCAAAATCCGCTTTGCTTGTATACTTCCAAACAGTGCCAAAAATGTAACTGTACATATCTACTGTTTAACTATAGAACAATCATGGAATTTTTTGTGTTAAGAAAGAGAACATTTTCTTTTTGGTAGTTTCCATGCAGAACTTACAGTAAAAAAGCAAAACAAACAAACAAACAACTTTCCTCTCCATCTTGAAATTTCCAAGCAAGACAATTCTTGAAATAAGCAAATGTTCTTAGCACTAAGTTGTAGGATATTTTGAAAATAAGGCATTTTTCTGCACTTATCAACTTTTACTATTCAAGTCCTGGTACATCTCAGTGCCAGTATAGTGTAGGAACTACAGTTCCCCAAACCTCGTTAGAGTCTGCATCCCTGATGTTAAAACAACCCTTCTTATCATGCAGTTCTTTAAAGAGGTGCATATCACTCGTATAGAAAGAGTAATACTTCAGTTTTAAGTAGCTATGATAAATAGGAGGATAGGGGTGGAGACGGGCAAATAACAAACATATTTATCTCCCTTGGGCTGTACTCTAATTTCTTCTGTGTTTTTCAGGAAGGAATATAACTCCACTAGGAGATATATGCCCCATAAGAAAACCACTTGCAGAAGAAACTAGGTGGCTAAAATGCACATACAATTTCTTTTTTTTAGCAAATAGAGTGAACCAAGTTTGGAATATTTTCATTACAATGATTTGGATGCATGCTCTTGTGAAATAGCTTGACCAGTATTTTAATTAGCATAGTTTAAAGAAGTGGTTCCTGTTTTGGGCTTAGTTTCTTCGTAAGGATGAATTTTGCTGTTTCTGTAAATTGAAATACGCTCCTTTTGTCTGAAAGGAGAGATGTGTGTAAGAAGATAGTTTAGCATAGAAACAAGAGGAAAAAATTATCTGTGTGATCTAAAAGGGATCTTATTGTCACCTTATTTTAGGCTTCATTTCTTTTGCTAATGGAAAGCTGTTTTTTTGGTCTAAATTCTTAGTGGCACATCAAGACCTCTGACTCTAGCTCCAGGGTTTTTACAAGTAACAGTCACAGCTGTGGGGAAGAAAAACAGTGGAGAAGGATTGTATACTGAGATTGTTACTTTTTTAATCTCTTTTTAAAGCACTGTTGCAAAGCTATACTGGGCATTGTGGTTACTAGACAATGGAGTTCAGGTAGAATGCAATTTCTCACTTCAGGCACCCACTGTGTGCCTTTGGCAGGAAAAATAAAACATCAGAAACTCAGAACTAGAATATTTTTTAAAAAGTACTTCGGCAGTTTTAGCATGTTATTTGCTACTTCCAGCTACCTATTGCTTCAGGCTATTTCTATCATGCTGTTGGCATATATTCTACTAATCCAGGGAAACCGCAAAAGGAGCATATCCAGCTCCAGTACATCCAGCTGTATAATAAAGTACAGCAGTGATTTTTGATAGGAAATCATTAGAATGTACATGTAGTATCGCTGTGCTTAAAGGAGAATGTGTGGAGAGATAATTGATTGTTATCTATACATACTGGTTATTTATTTTCTATTGTTGAACTTACTGTTTGGACATGCAGGGAATATCTCTGATTTTGGAATCTGTTATATTCTTATTTTTGCAGTGACTGTTGGCATATCATTAACTTTGTAACAATTTCTTATTTTGCTTCTCTGCTCAGATGCACAGTCTCTGCAGTATGGTGATTTACAAACTCAAGCGTAAAGACAACAAGAGCTGTACATCATAGCAGGACAGAATTACGTTCTGTGGACAGTTCTTCAATATGAAGAAATGGCTTTCAAAGATGTGATTGCCTGACATTCCCCTTGGTGTTACCCTACACATCTCCAAGAAAGTCATGAGCTTTCCCAACTAGCAAGGGTAGTTTGAAAATGGAAGTGTCATTTGTTGTCCTTTGAAAACTGAATGCCTACCTGTGCAACCTGGTGTAGGGAACCTGCTTTGGCGGGGGGGTTGGACTCGATGATCTCTGGAGGTCCCTTCCAACCCCTACAATTCTGTGATTCTGTGATTCTGTGAAAACCATGGGGCTGTGTCATGGTAGGAGTGTGAGGGTTGGGAAGAGAGGGCAGGCTAGGGAATTATAAAGTCATGCATCCTGTAGGCAGATAATCCTTGCTCCGCATGGATTTATTAGCCACACCAGAGAGCTGCTCAACCATAAACTGTATTCTACATTTCCCCCTTTTATTTCTACAGGACCCAGAGAGCTATAGTTTACACAGGATATGGAAATACAGACTTTTCCTGACCACAGTCTGAAGACAGCTAGCACATTACAAATACATCCTTACATGCTGATGAAGTAAAAGCATGTAAGTTTTAATGTGTGATAGAAAAGAATGCAAAGCCCAATGATATGGAATAATTTGTAATCATGTAACTAGCACTCTCTAATATTAAAAACAGCCTTGGTGTCATGTCTTAAAATTTGCAACATATCAACATGAAATTCCTCAGTGAAAAATTGTATATTTTATATTGACTTTAAAAAAATAACTGCATTTAAGTCATCCTTTTCAGATTGGGTACTTCAAAAACTCTTTTGAAGATAAGCTGGTTAATGCATTTCCTTTGTTGAGTTTATAGCATGTCTGAATTCAGTATTATGGTAATACACTACTTACCATGTTGATTCAAATCTGGAATCATTCTGTTTTCGTTATCATTTTGTATGCTGAAGAATTGCTTACCATATATTGTGAAAAAATTATGGAAGTTTTTATCCATTGAGGAAGCTTCTCTTTTTTTGGAAAACAAAGCAAAACACAAGAAGTAACAAAACCAAGAAGTTAGAGGGCTAGCAGTAACCTGGAATATATGGGAATTACAATGTCTGAATGTGTTTTTGTTTTCATTTTTAAATGGAATTCATATTACTGCAGATAAAAATATTGTGCTTGGTACAAAATGTTCTCCGTAAAGAGAAATATGATTACTCCATAAAATCTGCATCAAATTCAAGGTTTTTTTTTTTCAGGAAAAAATTGCAGAGGTGTACCTCAGTAAAATTTTTACATTTGTGAAGAAAATAAAGAAATATTTCTTTTCAAGGTCTTCCTGATTCCTTAGAGAGATGATTTACTCCGACTCACACAAATGAGGATGAGATTGTATTGTTAGTGCAATAGCATGGTTGCTTTGCAAATAATGAGAGGTTGTGGCTATACTTTTTAATAACATCATGTTTGTTCTTAATTTATGTGTGTGTATTTACATAGAAGTATGAAAACATAAAAATACACATATACAAAAATATTTCGTATTTAAATTCAATAAAAATTAAAATACAGAATGGCATCTAATACAGGAACCTGTGGCCCACAAAGTCATAGACTTCTATCCTCCACTGCCTGCACCATCAAAGATAATGGTGTGAAAATGTGTTTGTTCAGTCTCAGAATTGTTGAGCATGATCATTATGATATATTAAAATAATAGAGAATCTTTAGCTGTCAGTGTCTCTCTTACTACTGACACCTTTGTATACCTTTGTGTTTGTGTGTGCATATGCGTCTCATAGAATCCCAGAATACCCCATGTCATAATGCACCCACAAGGATCATCAAAACTGACTCCTGAAAACACACAGAACTAGTTGGCTCCATACATTAGACGTATACAAAAGCTATTCTCTATAACATTTAAGTTTGAACAATGAAAAATGATATTTCTTTACACTGATAGAAAGGTACAAATTTATTTAAACATTGGGGACATGTACAAGGAAGGGTGTGTGAAAAAAAATAAATGAAAAAACATCCACCTATATTTTAGAAAACGTTAAGCTTTAGTTCTTCTAAAAGCTGGAAGAGGACAAAATGTGTATTTAACTCAGTCTGTCTAATTGGAGATGTAATCTTCTTGTTGAAATGTTTCTCAAATAAATAGCAGGACAGAATGAACAAAACAAAAATTGAAATCTATGTACTATGTACGTGTAATAACTGCTGGACAGTGCTTTCTTAGTCTGATACTAAAAGAAAAGGGCATATTTTCCTCTTTTTCTCTTTTCTCTTCCCCCTGGCCCTTCTTTAAACCTGTTTTCTAGCACAGCTGTTGACAATGTGTCTGTTTTGGTGCCTATGAGAAGCATTCTGTTATATGTTGACAATTTTATTCCTTAAAGGAATACAGATAGAAACTTAAGAGTATGAAAATAATAATATATCTCCCCAAAGCATAAAGCCTTGAAGTGTTTTTCATATTTTAGTTCCATTATGCTCTTACCTAAAATAATAATAATAATAAAAAAGCCTAAGCATATGTTGATACTATATATTCATTTTTGAAAAGCGAAAACTGAATTCACCTCTAACCAATGTCTGACCTTCCCACAGTTACATAACTGACAATATCTGCTTGGTCTAAGATGTGTTTAGCAGCTGTCACATTCAATTGACAGAATACACATTAAGTGGAGAATCAGCTTGAATTATGGTTTGTGGAATCTGGAAATCTGGGAAGAGGAGGGGGAGAAATACTCATAAACTATCAAAATAACTCATTTTTGCCTTTTAGATAAAAAAAAAAAAAAGGAATGTACTTTTACTATCATGGCCTTTTCTTTTGTTGACTTCTTTTTTTTTGAAATTCACTTATTTTTTCCATTTTAAAAGCAGATAGGGAAAAGGGTAATTAAAACCTGAAAAAAGAAGTGAAGAAACAAAAATGAAATTGCAGAAAATGAAAACAGATTTTGTTGTGTGTTTTCAAGTTAAGTAGGGAATCCACTGAAAAAAATAGGAAGAACTTTATGTTGAAAACAGGATTTCATTTTAGACCCTGCAGTGAGATATACACTGGCAGAGTAGAACAGACATGTTAGTGGGAGTGCACTGTGATAAAGCGATCTTAGCTGACTACTATCTATCTTTCTTGTGAACTTTTTGAACTGCTCATCCATCTGATTAAATATCAGAGTGCCCCATGCATAGTAGGGTTTGTTAATGACTCCTCTCTCCTGCACAGTAAGGAAGACATCTGTTATTGGAAAGTCCCATATATGTAATTGGATGCTAGTTAAAAAAATCTTGTTTGCAAAATGATGGATTAGAAAATGTGAAAATATCCCTATGTATCCAACATTTAGGGATATAATGATAATACTTGAAAAGATTCATTAATATTCTCTGCTGTAGAGGCTGAGATGCAAACTCTGAGTAATCCAATGTGAAAATGCATGCTGTTGTCAGCTTGAATGCTACAGGTAGTTGTATCTCTATTTACAAGTGGATTGAAACAATTTTTAGTAGTACAAATGGGTGTTATGTAAGATTCAACAATATTTTCATATCTGAGGACATCTACCTTAATTGGTTTGTAGTCAAAACTCTCAACTTAGTCTTCTGCAAAGAGCTTCTCTAATCAGTAGTAGTTACCAGGTTGTCTCTCAACTCTTCATGACCTGCATCTTTAATTACTTTCAGAACTGAATGGTGGCTGCAGCATCCTAAGCAGGGTAATCCACAGATACCACAGAATATCTATGCTCTGGGCCTGTACTGCTACCAGATGGCTGGGAGGGCATGTGTGTATAAATTTCCTTTCTTGCTGCATATGCCACAGTCAGAGACTGATGCTGACTCTCATAATATAGGTAACAAAGGACTGCTGGAACCAGTGCCACAGAACCTCTTAGTGCCCTCTATCCCTGCTCTGAAATAGTGTGAGTTTAATACTGGGCTATCATGATGCATGTGTGTCTTCATAGATCTTTGCAGAAGAGGAAGGTAGGAAGAAAAATCAATTGCCTACTATCTGTTGGTTTTAAAAAAGTTCCTTAGAGGAAAATGATTTGTCAAAATTTCTTTTTGTAGTTTGGTTTAAGTGGCATATTCTCAGAGATTCTCAGAGGAATCAATTAAATGCATAAATAAAATCAATAGGAAGGTCAGTTTGGATGCTTACATTTTTTTTTACATCTGGTTTTAGTGAAATGGAATTATGATAGACATTGACTGGCTGCCACGCTCCTACCCAGCTTCACTCTTTCTCCATTACATTGGCAGGACAGGGGAAGTAAATAAGATGAAAACCCCATGGATCAAGGTAAAGACAGGAAGATCACTCATCAGTTACCACCATGGGCAAAACAGACTTGAGCCAGGGAAAGCATGTTTAATGTATTGCAAACTGGAATAGAATTGGGCACCAAAACTCGAAAACAAAAATTAAAACATCTTCCTCCCAGTGTCTCCTTCTAGGCTCAAATTAACTCATTTGGTTCTGACTAGTCTGCCTCCTTCCCTAAAGCAGTGCTATGTGGATGAGGAATGTTGACTTACATAGAAATGTTAGTCAGAAAAGAGCAGCAAAGGAAAGTACTCCCTTTGAGAACTGAGAAGGAAGAACTGACAGCAGTCTGAGCAACTCAGCAAGCGTTTTGCCTCAGTCTTCACTGGCAGTCAGTATTTTCATGTCTCTCAAGTCCCTGAACTTCTAGTTGGGGGTTGAGGAAGTAGAATCCTTACAGTAAAGAGCAGGTTGGAGATCACCTGATGAGACTGCAAACCACCCAAATGTTTGCTGGGAAAGAAACATGGTGGACTGCATGGAGTCCAGGAAACTCCTGGAGTCTACTGAGAATAACTTCTTGGTTCAAGTATTGGACAGAACAGCCAGAAATAAGGTATTAATGGATCAGTTGCTCACAAGTGCAGAAGATATTATTAAAGAGCTTGAGAATGGAAGCAGTCGGGGCTGTCATGACTATTCCCTGACTGAGTTCATGATGCTGAGCAATATGGGCCTGGCAAACAGCAGACTCAGGACGCTGAAATTCCCCTGTTTTCTGCAAGAAAGACATTGAGGCATGGGAACATGTCTAGATAAAGGCAATCAGGTTGGAAAAGAGCCTAGAGCAGGTATGTTATAAGGAGTGGCTGAAGGAACTGGAATTTTTTTTGTGTGGAGAAGAGGCTTGAGGGTCCCAGTCACTCTCTACATCTGCCTTAAAGGAAGTTTTAATGAAGTAGGCATCAACCTCTTCTTCTAGTTATCTAGTGATAGGACCAAAATGGCCTTAAGTTGTGCCAGGGGATGTCAGGTCAGATATTAGGAAACATTTCTTCTCAGATGGAGTGGTAAGGAACAGGCTGCCCAGAGATGTAGTGGAGTCACAGTACTTAAATATGTAGATGTGGTACTGGGGAATATAGTTTAGTGGGCATGGTGGTGATGGGTTGATGGCTGGACTAGACGACCCCAGAAGCTTCTTCCAACCTTAGTGATTTTTGATCGTGATTCTGTGAGCAATGGAATTTCTGCACTGGAACACTTGCTCTCCTTTTGGTGTCTGCAGGTTTGTTTTTCACACCTTTTTCCTACTATCACACACTGCCTGGTAGTAGTTTCTTAAATCAGCTGTGCTCTGCAGTGGAGCTGTTGAAGCCATCTGAAACTAGCTGTGTCCAACATAGAGCAGGGAAGGCCTCAGCTCTCTAAGGAGCCTGGCACCTCTTGGCCAGAACTGGGACACTCACACCTCATTCGTTAATATAGGTCAGATTTGCATTAAAATGCACTAGCCAAGGAGCCATGCTTGCCATTTACTATGGCTGAATGACAATAATTAAAATAGAAGAAGACAAAGAAAATCAATTAAATATGTTTACTTATTGATAAAGAATTTTTTTTTTTCTGGAGGGTGAGCAGATGAAATTTTTGTTGCAGTGCACATATACGTGTCTAGATAAGTATAAATAATAATATTCAATAATATATTGAATATTAATAATATTCATTTCAATTATTATTCAATTCATATTCAATTATTTGAATAATATTCAAATAATAAATATTATTTGAAACAGAAGATAGAGTTTTGCCAATGTTCTGTGGGATGTGAATAATCTCAGATAAAAATTTCAGCTTAAAAGGACAATGTACATTGCTGCTCTGACAGCACTAGAACAAAAGATTGCCATTCTGTCCTAGTTTGAGAAATGAAAATAGACTTTCTGAAGAGTATTTTCTGGGAAATCTGATCAAAAGATTGGGATTTCATGTTAATTCACAATGCTTAAGTAATGTTAGAGCTAAGTTAAAGAAAGGAAATGGGACTGTAAGCATAGTCAGACAGGAATCAGGAAGAACTCAAATATGTTGCTTATTAATGCATGTTAACATGTACGACATGTTCTTTTCGATTAGCAATTTTAGCCAGAAAATGTATTTTATTAGTAACTTCAGAAAGATATTTACAAGTTAAATCAGCATTTTGCTTTAGATAAATGGTTTTATCTTGCCTTTGTAAAAAAGAAATGGTAACACTTTTTTCAATGACACCCACAAAATGGCATTTCTTGCAAACTGCAGCAATGGTCATACGCTTTTTTTGTATTCCTTCCAGCCATAGTATTATCCCTTTTGGGAACAGCGGCTTTTCCTCAAGAAGATGGAGTAGACTGCATGCCAGATTAACATTTTACAATCTTTGACTCGTACCCAGCTTCAACTGCTGCCATTGGCAATACGTCTGTTGAATGAAATGAGACCAATATCTGATTTTTTTGATTGATTTGTGAACATTATGCCCTTAACAGATTGCTTTTTTTTTTTTTTTTTTTTTTTTTAGGAATGAGTTAAGGGAAGGAAATTGCAATGAGAATGGTATTGTTTCTCCCTTTCAGAAAGAAGGGTAGGCCAATTTCCAGCTCCACAGAATATATGGGTAAACTAAACCACTTGTATACTGTGGATCATGTTTTTAGCAGCTCATGGTTCCTTTTGTGTGCATGCATTTTGACTGGAGTGTTTACATCAAAGGCTTTCCAGTGCAGTAGAATGTTTGGAAGGCTTCTCCATTGCTCTGTGCAGGAAAGCACAGTTTAAAAGCAAATCCAAAAAAAAAAAGTGAGGGAGTATTTACGTTTTATGAAGATCTCTAAGAGTGAGATATGGTTATCATTTCAGTATTCCCTTACACGCAGTGGCAAGTGCTTCATTCTGTGTCAGAAACATCATGTACCTACACTAGAAAAAAGAGCTAGAAAAAAGATTGCATTGAAGCAATAGAATATTCCCAAAAGAGAGTGATGCATGATGTTTGTGTAGTTTAGAATGTACTATTACATATTCCACTTCATGGATGCCGGATGCTTTGTCAGACCTGACATTTGTCAGGTGTGGTCAGATGACCTGCAGATATTAAGTGCTAAAACAGATCTTGCCTTGGCTTGTGGCTTGTGCCAGCATTTCTGCTTCTTTTTTTTTCCTTAGGAGAGAAATTATCCTGTTTCTCCTGCTAGGAATTATAATGTACTGTTGCAGCAGACCTGGCATGCTGTTTTCTTTTCTAGTGAAATTATTGCTGCAATCTCTATTACCTTTTATTTGCTTTTATTGCTTACATTGTATCAGATACTGTGCAATATAAGAGCAAATTCCCCCCACCTCCTGCAGGCAGAGATACAAAGACTGGGAGGGGAGGAAGAACAGAATTAAAAGGGTGATCTTCCAATAATGATACTATTGTTGTACAACTTCTCATTTTTTCAATATGTGTCTTCATGAAGGTTCAACTTCAAATTCATGCAGAAAGACAGGTAGACCAATATACACTACAAAAAAAATTTCATAAGTACCTTAGATCTTTCAGATCTTTTGGAGGACACTAGTGGTTTAGGGAATATTAAAAAAAAAAAAGTAGCTCAAGTAGTAGCTCACCTATTGAAGAGATTCTACTGGAAGTTACTGCCAATGATATTTGAGAAGCCATGGTGGTCAGGTGAACTTTCTGGTGACTGGAAAAAAAGATAATGCTACACCCATTTTTACGAAGTAAAAAGAATATGCCAGAGAACTACTGACCTGTCAGCCTGAGGAAGATCTTAGAGCAAATCCTCTTGGAAGGTATTCTAAGACACATGGGAGAGAGGGAGGGGAGGTGATGCAAGACAACCAGCATGGCTTCACTGATGACAAGTCTTGCCTGACCAACCTCGTGGTCTTCTATGATGGTGGCAACTGTGTTAGTGGACAAGAGAAGAGCCACTGATGTATCTATTCAGATGTTTTGGTAAGGTCATTGACATTGTCTCCTGTAACAACTTTCTCTCCAAACTGGAAAGATGTGGAATTAATGGGTGGACTGCTAGATGGATGATTGTGAGATCGTGCCTAGAAAATGGTAGTAGATGGCTCTTCATAAGGATGGAGATCACTGATGAATAGTGTATCTCAGAAATCAGTCCTGGGACTGACAATATCTTCATCACTGACTTCGACAGTAGTCTTGAATGTAGGTTATGGAAACATCCACTGTTAATACAAGGCTAGGGGATGTAAGGATGGAGGACAGCCCTACTGAAAAGGACCTGGGGGCACTGTTGGATGTCAAGCTAGATGTTAGCTGGTAATGTGCCCTCAGCCCATAGAGCCAACTGTATCCTGGGCTGCGTCCAAAGAAGCATGGCCAGCAGTTGAAGGAGGTGATACTGCCCTTCTACTCTGCTCTGATAAGACTTCATTTGGAGTACTGCATCGAGATGTAAAGTTCTCAGTACAGGAGAGGCAAGTATTTGTTGGAGCATTTCCAGAAAAGGCCAGAAAAAATGATCCAAGGGATGTAATATCTCCCCTAAGAGGACAGGCTGAGTGAGCTGAGGCTGCTCAACGCGGGGAAGGAGAGGCTCTGGGGAAATCAGATAATGCTCTTCAGTCTCTAAAGGGGGGGCTATAAGAAAGAAAGGAACACACTCTTTATCAGGAGGACAAAAGGTTTCAATTTAAGAGAGGAAAGATTTAGAGATAAGAAAAAATGGAGCAGACTGTCCATGGAAGTTGTGGATGCCCCATCCCTGGAGGCATTCAAGGCCAGGCTGGATGTCGCTCTCAGCAGCCTGGTCTAGTGTTTGGCAACCCTGCATGTAGCAAGGGGGCTGGAACGAGTTGATCATTGTCCTTTCCAACCCACTCAGGCCATTCTATGATTCTGATTTAGCTGTAGATGTCATTTCAGGGGAGTTGGACTAGATCATCTCTGGAGGTGCCTTCCAGTTCAACCATCATATGATTCTATGAAAAAAATAATAAAAGTATATTCTCAAATTTTCTCTTTACCACATCAGCAGAACTACTTCCCATAAATTTGGAGATGGTACTTAAAACATTTAGCTATTTTTACTGACAGGCATTAACTGCTGAGAAATACATATTTAAATAGCTTATATTTTAGAACACTTTAGAGATCATAAGACTTTAAATGGTTTCCACTTCAGACTAAGATGTCGGTAGAAGCAAAGCTAGCAAAGTGTGATGTGAAATATTCCATATGTTAGACTGAAAGAATCACAATTGAAAACCATTACATAACCAGAGCTGCTTTGTCTGGAATTGACTGACAGTGCTTAGTATTCAATTAAGTAGCGTGTTATTGGGCTCAGATGCTGATGGAAATCTAAAAGAAAGCTTAATTTGTTTGACCCTAGTAACCTAACAGCTTTGATTTTATTTGAGACTGTGCCTAATGCATTTTATATATCCAAGGAACACATCATTCTATCACAAGACAGAGACTTCCAGTAGCTACTCTAAAACCCTACTTAAGTTTCGTTAGCATAATGATTTATTTAAAAAAAAAAGAAAAAAAAGAAAAAAAAGAAACAAGCTTAGAGAACCTTTAACCTTCATTTAATCTTTTTTTATTTGCTAACCTAAACAGGAACTAATCATTGGAGCAAAGGATTAACAGACACAGGAGACCAGATTATACATTTTTAAGTTTTGCTTTGGAGTCTTGAGGGAATCCTATACTGTGGAATTGGATTAACCTTTCTGACACTTTTTCTAATAACCCAAAAGCTACAGTATAAGTCTTGTTCTCCTGACAATCGGCATGGTTTCTTTGCTTACTGTGTAGACTATATATTCATATATATAAAGATGTGTATATTATCAAAACCAACATGATTAATGAGAAATATTTCCACTGTATTTCAGTCTATAATGAAGACTTATCCTTTCTCTATAAATTAGTCACAGGATTTTGTACCTAAAGATGTTAGTAGCAATACTGTTGATAGTATCTGAATGACCATGGGTGTTTTATCAATGGACTTTAAAATCCAGGTCTGTAAATGATGACTTATCTGAAGAAAATTATTAAAATTTGCAGTAGCTTATGTAAAATTTCCACACAAATACTGTGCAAGCACATTCAAACATACTATTACACCAGTCCTGATTCTTCAGATCATCTCCTCTCATTCCCAAGCAAAGTGAGGCTCCTGGAGGAGAACAGTTGCAGCAGGTTGGTTCTGGTCCTCTATTACATCTCCCTGGGTCCTTGCTCTGCTCTGAACTTTTCTCAAAACAGTGCTGCTAGTGTTTTTCCCATGTAATCATTTCTTTTTTTGCTTCTGGTACATTTCATGGAAACTCTTGGCATGATGTTTGCAGCTATAGGCAGAGACCAAGCCACCCAGTGCTAGGCTTCTGGGAGAGCACTGAGCTTCCTTCTTCTGACAAGTAATGCAGAGCAGAATGGCCCTCGCAGTGGGAGATATCAAAGAGAATTGAACATAAGGTTCTTATGATTGGACGGACTGAGCCTGACACTTTTCAGCCCTAGGTGCAGTAGAATAGCGTAGAGAGTTTAGAAGATAAACCTGGAGTATTTGACTTCAGCTTGTAAGAATGTAAAGAACTCTAGCTTGCAAGCTCTTTAGAGTAGCAATAATCCTGTTGTGAAAAAGAAATTGTGAATATATATATAGTTTTAAAATAAAATTGAATAGACTTTCATTGACATGTATTGGTAGTTCAAATACTCAAGTTGATTTTTCATATTTGGAGTAATACATAAATATAATATTTGACCTGGTGATGGAACTAGGCCTATACATTGTTTCTCACTTTGTCACTCACTTGCCATTTTCTTACACTGTTGTTCTTTATACTTACAATACAATGGCAGTTCTTAGGGTCTTCAGGCAAAAATGATACTTAAATACTTGTTTACTGTCTAACTTGTGGGCATTTTTAAATCTAGATGTTGATTAAGTCTTATGAAAAAACTTTAAATAGTTGCAGCATTATGTACTATAGACTCTTCTCCAGATCTACCCTGTCCATAAGAAGGCATCAGTAGCAGTATGTTCAAACCTTAGAGTTTTGGAGTATACCTACTCCAGTTCTTGATATTATCATTTTATTTTTCCTTATCTTTGTGTGGCACTGTGTTGCATTTTTACTACTGCTAAGGTAGTATACTACTGCTAAGGCAGTACTACTGCTAAGGTAAGGCATTTTATAACTTTTTCCTGTATTTTTAAAATGTTGTTCAGCTATTATTTTTTTTTTAATTTTCAATTTTTTTTTTAATGGTACTTTTTTTCATGTTTGTTAAAGATTGTACTTCTTATTAAAAAATAGCTGGAAAATAGTATTAAAAAGCACTTTATTGTCATAATAGTGAATCCCATACTTCAAACCATTTCCAAAAATCTCCTACAGCATACTTAAATAAGATAGATATACAGAAACCAGTGACAATTAACTAGGCAATGAGTAGAATCTCTTTCATTTGCTAACACTCTCAAGATGAAGTGTAAACATCCCCAGGTGTATGTTCTAATCAATGCTTTTCAGGAAGTTCTATGCTTCCTTGTGATAATTTTAAATTCACAACTCATAAACAAATTAAAAAAACAACAACAACAACAACAAAAAACAAAGCCTTTATCCATAATTAGCATTTGGTTGTCTATAGCATGAAAAATTGAATTCAAATGACAAAAGCCTGTCTATCTGTTTATTTTTGCATGCCATTAGTTGCACAGAGGCTTATGGAGAGCTGCATATTACGCTTGGGAGGCAATATAGCCATTGTTATTCTGAAGGAGACATTTCAAATGATATTTAATAGAACCTTTAACAATGCTCTTACTAAACAGCCAAATAGCACTCCTCGTGTATTATGTTGTTGTGCATGGAAAAATAAGTAATTCGTTTTATTTAACCTTGAAAGAAAGATTACTTTCTTCTGCTAGAAACAAAGTAAAAATGTACTTAGTTGGACATTTTAACACATAGGTTATGCTTAAATATAAGACCTGTTTCTATTCTACCATACCTTCCATGTAGTGACACTGTCAAGATAAACCATGGCATTTGTCTCCTGAAGGAGGTTCTATCTTCACACTGCTCCTGAAGTGACAAAGAGATTTGTACAAGAAAGCTCTGCTAAGACTAGCAAGATCCTTACAAAAGTGTTGCATAATATTGTACATATAAGTTACAAGTTCAGTGAGTTTTTCTATAAAATATTTATGTAAAAAATGAAAGAAGGAAAAATACTATCAGCTTCCAGAGAGAGTTTATGTAGGCAGAACTCCCACTGATTTCAGTAGGGATTTTCTCTGCTTGTGGCCTTATCTAATAGCCATTGATATTAATGGGAGTCATTCCTTTTATTTTAATGTGCCTTGGATCATGGATTTTAGTTCTAATAGGTCCTGGGCTGTATTTAGAAATAGTCATGCATGTTTTATATAAGAATAAATGTTTAGCCAAGTTTGCTTACTGATTCATTTTCAAATATCAGTCTTCATAATAGCAGCCTATGTTTGAACACACTGCTCAGGTAAATGAAGGAATATTTTTTACTGTATCTTGTCAATTGGAAAGTATCTCCTTCTAGAAACTTTTTGCTAATTTTTTTTAAAATTAGCTGTGGTTCACAAAGGCTGAACTATAGTGAAGTTCAGTGAGATTTACTTTAGCTTTAATGAGCTAGAAACAGATCAAAAAACCACTCTCTGATGCATTAGACACTGTACTGTTTTTTAAAGATTTTCATTATCTTTTCAGCTAATCCATTAACTTGACTATACATTTCAAGCAGAATTGAGGTGGATTTTTGTCCATAACAAAGCTATTCAGAATATACAAAAGCAGTCAACTATTGTACTAGTTAATACTTAGTGAAAAGAAATTAAATCTAATCTTCCAAGCCCAACACCATAAAATAATTTGAATTAGTGAAAATATTGCACCAATACTATTGAAGAATGAAGATATTCAGGATTTTCTTTTTTGTCTGGAATGTTTAGAAGAGTTTAACTATTTTCACCGTAATTAGAAATATTTGGCTGCAAAAAAAATCTCTGTTGAGTTCATCATCATGAGTTCATCTTTTTACTAGTGTATGAATACTTGATATACTGAAGATTCCAAAATAAAGTATCTTTCATACATGCAAAACCCTTCTTCAGTCAGTTAATATGAAGATGAAATGCTAAAGGCACTTGTGGTATGCTTAGTTGGACTTTTTGCAGAAACAAAAATATGATCCAGAACTTCAGACCATTCCGCTTCAGAAACAAAAGTAGCTGAATGCTTGGCACATCGACTGAGGATATTTTAGTAGCATGTGGCGATAAAATTTTCAAGATTGAACCTCAGGTTTCTCCAAAGTGTTTTGTTTTCTTTTTGGCATTAAGCTATCCAGGAAAACAAATCTTAAGTTATCACACTCTGATGCTTATGTTTCTGAGTATCTTGTTGGCATTTGAAAATTATTTTCTTCAAGGGGAAACTCAAGCAGTTGAGGTAAGATATATGCTAAGGAGAAATATATTGTCAGTTTATTACCGCTTACATGTTTAATTATTTGCAATATTCATTAGTGCTGGATCATCCCTGTCCTTAGAAATACACTTTTCAATATACTTTTGTATTTTATTAGGATGGTAAATCATTAGTATTATTGAATCACAGAATCACTGAATTGCAGGGGTTGCAAGGGACCTCAAGAGATCATAGTCCAACACCCCGTGCTGAAGCAGATACAGTAGGTTGCACAGGTAGACATCTAGACATCCAGATGGGTCTTGAATATCTCCATAGAAGGAGACTCCATAACCACAGTATTACAATACAGTATACATCACAGAAAGTTCATTTTTCTCACATTTTGTGGTTAGGGTCATTGTGCAATAACAGCATTGTGGAAGCATAGAGTTACAGAATATCTTGATTTGGAAGTCCAATTCCTGGCTCCACAGAGAAACCATCCACAATTCAAACCCTACATCGGAGAGCATTGTCTAAACACTCCTTAAATGCCAGCAGCTTGGGACCATGATCACTGCCCTAGGGAGCTTCCTCCATGCCCATAGCCCTCTGGAGAAGAAATTTTTCCTAACTCCCAGTTGCCCCTCTCCTGACACAGCTCCATGCTGTTCCCTTGGGCCTTGCTTCTGTTACAGAGAGCAGAGCTCAGTGCTGTCCTCTGCTCCCTGTGAGGAGCTGCAGCTGCCATGAGGCCTCCCCTCAGCTCCTCTGCTCCGGGCTGAACATATCCAGGAACCTGAAATTCTCTTTACACATCTTGCCCTCTAGATCCATCTCTGTACATTGCTGTGGTGACTTTTTGTATGTAGCCAAAACCTTTAATCTTGGCTAGTGTTATTAATAGTTCTGATATGTTGTAAGGCACAGGTGGACCTGAGTATGGACTTCACTTTTTAATGTGAATGTTAGTATGTGGATATGCTCCAGTGACCACCTGCACACTGGATGTACTGAACTTCTGGACAACTATATTTCAAAGCTTTAATAAAGAAATAAAAGTGTGGTGATACACTCCTCCCTGCAGAGTTACCCTTCAAGAGAGGAAGCTTTTATAACTTTCTAGTACATTGAAAGCTGCAAAGAAAATACATGCCACACAGTAGGAAGAACTGTGTAGGAAGAAAGGAGACCGTGTGGAATACCTTGCTGGAAAACTTCACTGAGATGTAGAGCAGAGGTAGAAAAACAGGCCAGCTGGACTAGTAAGGAAATATTACTAGTAAATCTAGTCCTTCCTAGTTCATCAAAGAAATATAGATGTTTAGATTTTCTACTGCGTTCTCAGCAGAATTCCCTATTGCAGCTGAAAATTTGGCTCACTTTGAGGAAGACAAGATCTGGCTTTTGTTTATTTTGGCAGGAGTGTGGAAGGGAAAAGATTAACTGTGTACCACTTGAATGAGATTCATCTACTACAAGGGTAATTCTTCATGTTGAAAGACAACAATCTCACACAAGTTTGTTCTGATAAAAAAAGGAATAAAATGGGTGTGTCTTCCTATTGCTTTGCTGGCCTGCAACAGAAGCACTGGAATGATTTGGAAAGATTCATATTCTTTCTTCTCAGAAAAATACTGAGTCATTCTGGTTCTCGGTATGGTTCAGGCTTCAGCGTTTGACTCTTAGCCTGTCTGTCCTCTAATTTCATCACGTATAAAAAGCAAACAGTACTTGTTTAAAGTGTTCAGAGATGAAAGGTGTTATATAAATGAAGATACAGAAAAAATACTATAGCCCTAGTTTAAATTGAAAAGAAACTTGTGTGAAAAAAAAACGAACTTGATTTTCCTTGTAAAACTAATGAATTGAATATATATTAGCAGAAATCAGAAGAGCCAGGGAACTTTATTGCCTGAATTTTTGTCATTCAGGTTTTGCTGCTTACCATCTCCTGTTCACAGGTGTACTAAAAGCCTATTCAACAAGGTATAGTGATGTACTAAAATCACTTTGCCAGCAGAAAATGTTTTTTGAATTTGTAAGTCTGACTTTCCTTTTTCCCCCCAAATTGTTGAAGTGAAGAAATGTAATTGATGCTTTTTGAATCTTGCCCAGTATCTTCTCAGTCTCCTTGATGAATCCCATTATCTGGGAAGCGACCTTTACAGTTCATATCTCTTTCAAACCTAATGTAGTTATTCTCTATTCGGTTATAATGAAAGTATTACATGGATAACTGTTCAGCATTATCTTCCAAAAGGAAAGCTAATTTGGGAAAGAAATGAAGTAGTTTAACATAAAATCCGATTTTCTTTTTTTTAACCTTGCAGATATGTGGGAGTGAGTGCTGATTAAGTTCATGGATATGTTAAATACGCCAAACTACTTACTTACTGTAAAAGGTAATTTCAGTTTCAGAATTTATGGGTACCTGAATCAATTCCTCTCTTCAATTACAATACTGAGATGAATGGTTTGTGTTGCTGGAATATACTGAGAATATATCTGTTTGACTTTCTGAAGCATACAACTGTGTGTGTTATACCCAGATATACATTTCTTTCAGATGAATGGTCCTTGACTTGATGCTTTTGCTTTTTTGAACAGCATTAAAGTAGTTGTTATCTCCTGCAATTAATTTTATATGCTCTTTAGTTTCAGATTTCTTTGAAGTGGCTATGCAACATGGTGTAATTTGCTTCATAAGTAGATGTGAATCAGGTATAACCCGGGCTGTGCAAGTTCGTACTGGCAGAGTTGCTGAATTTTAACTTGACTTCAATTTGTTGACTTAGGACCAATGAGACTGTATCCAGTTTCCCATATGTTTTACTCCACTGTAAGCTAATTAATAATGTTCATTAATTTCCAGAGAGGGCTGGGTTCATGTTGGTTGATGTAAGTCAGATCACATGAGATCCCCTCATACTGTGAATGGCATGGGTATAATAATTTTCTTACTTTTCCCTTCGGAGGTGTCTTGGCTAAATATAAAATACAATTCTGCCAAATACTAGCATTTGATATAAAAGCTAGTTGAATTGTGCTCCTTTTGCCACTATACCATCTTAGGCACAAGGTATTCACTATTATTAAAATGAAAGAAATACCTACCCAGATTTCTTTTAAGAAGTTGATGAACAAAGTAAGGAAAGCTCTTAGTAGGCATGAAGAAGTTGAAGTATTCAAAGGTCTGGGCTCTGGCATACATCAAGGGCCTTTGCCATTTCTGCAGCACAAATTAGCAGTCTAACATGGACTTTGATTTTTGCTGCTGAGGTAGAAAGAGATCTGGAAATGAAAATAACAATGATACAGTTTAAAAGGAAGTAAACAAAAAGGAACAGTAAAGACAGCAACTTACTAGGAGACAAAGCTGTGCAAGAAACTCCTTTTTGAAAAATATTATTTCAGTATAGTTTGCAAAAGGCAGCATCATAACTAAATTGCACATACTGATGGCTACATAGAAAGATCTGTTGAGACTTGTCCAGCTTCTGCTTACAATCTTATTTAGAGAATCATGTACTTATTTATGGAGCACATAGGATCTTCCAATCTGCAACTATTGCTAATTTCAACAGCTGAATAAATGATACACCACCTTCCTCTAAGACTATCAAACTCTTGTTTATAGTAACAACACTGTACATTTGAAAAGCAAAATCTCAAGCTGACATTGTAGAATACCTATAAATGGTGTCTTTGCATTGTAAAGGCCATGTGAATAATTGATGTTTCTGTTTTTTTGGGGGTAACAAAATGAAGAATAAATTCTTTTGTGTGTGTGTCATGGTTTTATGATTTTGGTTATCAGTATTCCACACCATAACATCATGTAATGCACTGGGGGTTTGACTGCTGATGCTCAAGTTCTGGGTGCCAGTCCGGAGAAGAAGAAGAACTACATTTCCACAGGTGGCTTTGTGGTCAGCAAGGAGATATAACTCCTGGCGAAGTCACCTGATGTTCTCTTCTTCACCTGCTCTTCTTCGCCTGCGCTTCTCCGTCTGCTCTTCGTCTGCACTTCTCACCTAGTTGTGGTGAGGCCTAACCACCTCTCTCTCTCTCATTACATTTTGCTGATACTATATTTAGTAAATTAGTTTGTTCCACCTCAGATTGTTGCTGCTGTTTTCAATTATTTTGGGGTCCCCTGTTTCCCTTTTCCAGAGGAGCGGATCCGCGGATCGCTCCATCCCGCTTGTCACAGAACCGGGATGAACCAGCCCATAAACCGTTGACAGTTTGTCTCATCAAAATATTCTGTTCAGTAAGATGGTAAACAGTTCATTCTTAGGCACTTGGAAAGAACAGAAGATAAGAAGATTGCTTTAAAATACTGATAGAATAGGCAAGATCCTTTCTTCTGGGAGGCCTGTCTTTATGGCTCTCAGCCAGGTTGCTCTAGAGCCAAATTTCCTCTGCCTGAGCAGAATTGAACTTCCTGAAGAGCATGCTAGCATTGAAGACATTGGATAGTCTGTGCCAACGGTAATCTTCACCTCTTATGTTGATGATTTTCTCCTTGGTATAAATAATAAACACATGGGATATCAGCAGTCCTCTCTGAAATGACATGTTCCCCAGTTAAAAAGCACGAGGAAGAGAGGGACTGAGAGACTTTTTCTCAGAAGTAAATTGTACTCTGAGAAAGGCTCACTCTTAAGCAAGAAGAAAGAAAATCAGAGCATTACCCTGACATCTAAGGCACTTGGCAGCATGGCAGGAAGCCTGGTAGGGTCACCACAGATCAAGGTAGTGTCCCACAGACAAAGATCTAAACTACTGAGTTACTTGTCAGTGAAGCAGTACTGCTTTCTCTTTGTGATGCTAACCCTCTTTGTGATTCCAACCCTCTCTTATTTTTCCCAGAGAAGTCTGAAGAATTTATAAAGACAGTGCTACATCCAAAATATTTTTTTTTAGTGCATGACTGGCTCAACAAGAAAATACAAAAATCACATTGTTCTACCATACTGAATAAATATTTATCAGGGCCAGAGAGAGCAATCTTTTTGCAGCAATTTTTACATAGGAATTTTACAGATTATCCACACTGTCTCATGGTCTCCTAAGAGACCACCTTGACTCTGTCTGCTGTAACAAGAGATGTGTGACACTGCAAAGCTACAGCCAACTACTAGCATTGCCATCTCCGCAGCCTTATGCTACATGCTATCCCCTGAAATATGATGTGGATCACGGTAGTTACTTCCTTTCTGTTTATGCTTTGAAAAGGGTCCCTATCTTCTTTATGACAACCTTTTCTTACTTTCCATTTCCATTCATTTTCTCACTCTTTCCTTTTCCTTTTATTTTACAGGAAGAAAACTCTGTTTTTGATATCCACAAAGAAAGGTTCTCTTCCAATCAGAAGGGAAAGACCATGAACAGTCTACTGCATTTAGCCAGAAATGAATAGTTAAATAGATCTAGATGAGCTCTAGGCTTGCTAAACATGTTATTTCCCTCACTTTTTTTTTTCTTTTTTTTTTTTTTTTTTTCTTTCCGCTAAATAATTTAATCCACCAGGAAATAATGTGTTTGAAAAATACATAATATAAAAATAGAAGATGTCTTTCACTTAATTTTTTTTTAAGACCAATAATTATCTACCTCATTAATTTACAGCAATTAGATAAAGACTATAAAATACTAACTAATTTTCTATATTGGTCTATATTACACTTCAGTGACCTTGTCAGTATTTTCTCATGAATTCTTTTAAACCTGTGTTTTCCCTTCTCAAGCTTTTCTTACTGCCTTCTCAAAATATCTTGCTTTCAGACCTTGTTTTTCTTTCTGCTTTCAGGATTTTTCTATTTAAGGAAAGCAAGCAGATTCAGCATCACAGTCTGTTTCATTATAGTTTAATTTCAACAAAATGTAGACTATATAAAATGTAATTTTCATCTACTTTTCTTTCCATTAAAAAATAGAATTTTAAGAAATCGAGTAACACAGAAATAGGAAGAATTTAAGTTAGTGATGCATTGTTCTGATCATGTCCAGGAGAGATTATACAAAGTAAATACAGATAGGAAAATAACATTGTAATAGAGATTATGCTCATTACTATGCACAGAAAGAGATCTGAAATATGGCTGTAAAAATCTTAACTTTTTTTTTCCCTTGTTTGTTCTGTTTGCTTTCCCCTCTCCTACCTTACCCCAGGACAATGAAGTTTTAAAAAATGATTTGAAAAAAAAAATTTTTGAGAGCATTGTAACAAATGTCTGTTTAAAACTATTGTAGATATTGTAGATATCTAAGTCTCTAGACTTAGAGATTGTGAAATGAAACTTAAATTTATCTGAAATCTGTGTTAATGTAGTTACCAATCTGGTGCTGTTGGGGAGAAAATGACCTGATGTTGTTCTACATCTTCCTCATCAGAAGACTTGCAGTTTTTGTTGTTGTTGTTATTTTCTAATTTTCTACATCCTAGAATTTTTTTTTTTTTTCTTGAGACTAACTCAATGATAATTTTTCCTTTCAAAAGAATGCAAAGAGGTTAGTTAGTTGAAGGGAAGTGTTTTAAGTCAGTTTTACTCAGTTAAACATACCTGTAGAAACTGAGAATCTGAATGCTGATAAATAAATCACATTTGAGAAGAAGCCAAAAAAACTGGCGCAGCATTTTGTCTAAAGAGTGAGTTTTAAAGAATCTCTATAGCAATAATACTTTATACTGAAATTCATCTGCATAGAAATAAAAATAACCCTGTGCCACAATCTCTCAATTAGGTTGTGCAAAATTTTGTAGCTGACTGCAAAAGAACAGGTAGACCATCTGGGCCAAAAATAACCTGGGAAGACTGAAGGGAAATGTTAAGAACACACAGGGGAGAAATCTTCTCCTCATAGAAGTGAGATCTCAGTTATGCAGAGGACAGAGTGTGTGTAACAGAAGACAGTAGACAAGAAAGAAGAAAGAAGGAAATCTCTCTTTTTTTTCTAAATCTCTTTCAATCTCCAAGTTCTGGTAGGACCAAGAGTTACTAAGCTTTTGAAATAAGAAATCTCTCAGAAAAAAAAGGGTGTAAAATAGAAGTTATCAACAGTATCTGATAGAGACCATGAAAAGTGGGTGGTTGAAAAGGAGTGAGCTGGTAAATGAGTTGTCTAAATAATCTCTGTAAGAATTTTAAACCAAAGTCCTGAAACATTTTTGACGTAATATGTGCATGCAGAGTTGAGGATCTCCAAGGATATGCAAAGTATATGCCAAAAAGAAAAAAAAAAAAAAGAATAAAACTTTAATTCATGTGTGGAGGAACTTCCCAGATGAGCTAGACAAGATATAATAGAAGTATAATACACAGATAATATCTACATTACCTGAGGCAAGTTCTGTGGAATAACACGAGAAATGTTTTTCTTGTGCCTTTTTTATTTCTGTGTGTTTGTTTAAATTTTGTAGATCAGGTAGTTATTTTAATTGACTAATTTTATGCTGAAGTTAGCATAAATGTGACTGAGAATGAAATGAAGTTAATTACTTGAATAAGTTCAAATTTCTTGAACTAGGAGAAAACTCAAGAGCTCTCTAATTCTACCACAACAGGGAGAAAAAGACAAGAATCTAATGTTGGGAGGAGCTAGTCAGTAATTTTCAAACACACCCCTCCTTTCTAGACATTTGACATATGAAATTTTTGTGAAGTTTGTAGAGCAGCAATGACATAACATGATCATAAAATTCAGCATCTAAATTGTTTCAGAGATTGTATCTTAGTAAATACCATCTTATTTGTGATAAGAATAGTCTTGGGCTCTTTGTTTTCTGGAAAAAATATCAAAAATTAAGGTTTCAGTAGAATAAAGTTTGAATCTAAGAAAAACTTGTTGCAGAGTTAGTCCAGCTTCGCAAAACAAGATGTCTGAATGCAAGTGTGTATGCTTCACTGCCTGGATAACTGTCTATGTGGCTGAGCTCAAAGAGTCATAATGAATGGAATTTGATCCAGTTGTCATCTTGTTTACAAGTGCCATCCCCAGGGCTCAATGTAGGGAACAATTTTGTTATTTTAATCAATGTACTTGACATGGGGACTGCTTGCATTTTCAGTTAATTCATAAATGATACCACATTAGGTAAAGCTGGAAGGCTCTGTATTGGGATCTGGATGGGCTGGATTGATGGGCTGAATTCAACCACATCACATTCAACAAGGGTAAATGCTAGCTCCTTTGCTTGGGTCATAACAACCCCAGGCAGCAATATAGGCTTGGAGAAGAGTTGCTGTAAAATTGACTGGCAAAGAAAACCTGGGAATGCTGGTTGACATCCAGATGAACATGAGCAAACAGTAAGTACAGATGGTCAAGAAGACCAAGGGCATTCTGGTCTGCATCAGAATTAGTATGGCCAGCAGGACTAGGGAAGTGATTATCTCCTCGTACAAGGCACTTGTGAGACATGATCTCTAATCTTGTGTTTTCCTTTGTGTCAATCACAATGCAAAGGATATTGAGTTGCTTGAGCAGACTTGTCTTGCTATGCAGACAAGAGCAATAAAGCTAGTGAAGTGACTATAGAACAAAACTTATGAGGAGAGATTGAAGTAACGGGGGTTTTTAGCCTGGAGAAGAGGCCTCTACAACTACCAACTTAAAAGGAAGTTGCAGCATGATGGATGCCATTCTCTTTTCTTAGATGTCATATTACAGAACACAAGGAAACAGTCTGAATAGAACATTCTAGAGGATGTTTAGATTAGATATTAGAAAGAATTTTTTTTTTACAGAAAAACCAGTCAAACACTAGAAGGGCAGCTAAGAGAAATAGTGGAGTTTCCTGCCCCAGAATTATTTAAGAGGTGTGTGGATGTGACAGCAAAGAATGGTCTAGTTATGGACATAGTTGGTCATGTTCATAGTTGAATTTGAAGGCTTTTTCCAACATGGATTATTCTATGACTCTGTAATTCCATCAAGTTCATCAGAAGGTTGAGGTAGTTCTGAGGAACAAGAGAGTTAACTATTGATTTCAAATTTCAAACAGATAAGACTAAAGAAAAATATCTAAGATTCAATGCTCTTTGTTGGCTGTAACAGGAGAGTAAATAGCACAGAATAAGTCTAGAAAGGGCTAGCAATATCAACTAATTACACAGAAATAAATTAATAATTTCTGTAGCTGGAGGACAGAAATGGATGCTGATAAGGAGTTAAGAGCACAGTGCAAGAAGATGCTGATAAAGACAGTGAGAAGGGTAGTTTCTAAGTAAAAGTTTAATGGAAAGTGGAAAAGTTAAAAATATGCGTCTGTGTGTATCT
The DNA here is from genome assembly GCF_023343835.1 of Lagopus muta. Lineage (NCBI taxonomy): Eukaryota > Metazoa > Chordata > Aves > Galliformes > Phasianidae > Lagopus > Lagopus muta. Next base: position 47,935,337 of record NC_064472.1, on the reverse strand, counting down.
CTTTTATTCCTGAAGTCTAACTCATTCACTCATTGAAAACCCGGATCTTAACTTAGAAATTTTTAGTGTCCTTAGACACAGTTTTTATTTAGTTTTCTTAACAAATAGCTCATATTACTTTAGAGATTGTCAAAATATCAAAAAAGGTTTTTTGCACTAGGGCAAATTGAATTTCATATGCCTATAAAATATTTCAGATGCAAACATTTTTTAGGCAAAAGAGCATAAGAAAAATCTTCTTAGTTTGATTCCAGTGTACAAAGCAAAATTATTTTTTTAAATACAGTATCCATCCAGTAGGTTTGGACTCTCTCTTGGCTGAGGGATTAAAGTAATTGCAGCATGATGGTTAGGCTAAAGGTTAGGAGAACAAATGTGAATGAAAAAAAACTGTGTAAATACCAGTGGAATGTATTCTTCTAATGCGGTGTTTACAACACTGTACACTTGCGGTTGGACTACAAAATGATTAAGTAGCATACCTTTGATATCCTCAAGGAACTGGGGCTGTTTAGTCTGCGGAAAAGGAGGCTGAAGGGAGATGTTATTACCCTCTTCTGAAATCTGAAAGGTACTTACAGAGAGAGTGTGATTAGTCTCTTCTCACTGGCAACAGGTGACAGGAAGAGGAGAAATGGCCTCAAGTTGTGCCAGGGTGAGTTTAGGTTGGATATCAGGAAACGCTTTTTTACAGAAAGGGTTGTTGAGCACTGGAATAGGCTCCCCAGGGAGGTGGTGATTCACCATCCCTCAATGTGTTTAAGAACTGTTTGGATGTGGTGCTCAGGGACATGATCTAGCGGAGGGTAGCTTGTTAGAGTTAGGGTAGTATGGTTATGTTGTTACTCAGCTCTGGTGAGGCTGCACCTCGAGTACTGTGTCCAGTTTTGGGCACCTTTGGGCAAGAAAGACATTGAGGCCCTAGAGTGCGTCCAAAGAAGGGCAACAAGGCTGGTGAGGGTTCTGGAGCACAGGCCTTAAGAGGAGCGGCTGAAGAAGCTGGGATTGTTCAGTCTGGAGAAGAGGAGGCTCAGGGGAGACCTTATTGCTCTCGCTAATTACCTGAAGGGAGGTTGTAGTGAGCTGGGAGTTGGCCTCTTCTCTCCTGTAACTGGTGATAGAACTAGAGGGAATGGCTTCAAGCTGTGCCAGGGGAGATTCAGGCTGGACGTTAGGAAAAACTTCTTTTCTGAAAGAGTGGTCAGGCAGTGGAATGGGCTGCACAGGGAGGTGGCGGAGTCACAGACTCTGGAGGTGTTCAAGGAATGTTTAGATTTTGTGCTGAGGGACATGGTTTAGTGAGAGCTATTGGTGATTGGTAGATGGTTGGACTGGATGATCTTGAGGGTCTTTTCCAACCTTGGTGATTCTGTGATTCTGTGATTCTATTGTTGTTGGACTCAATCTTTAAGATCTTTTCCAACTGGAACAATTCTATGATTGATTCTAAAGTTTTTCTTCTATTGCAGTAATGTAAGTTCTATGCTTGCAACAAGAGGACATGATTGGAGCCCAAATGCCTAAATACATTTTCTCTTTTAGGGATAATAAATCTCTGTAAACAACTTTGTATCTAATCGATTCTCTGCAGCAGGTTGCCCAGAGAGGCTGTGGATGCCCTGACCCTGCAGGTGTTCAAGGCCAATTTGCATGGGTCCCGGGCAATCTGATGCAGTACTTGATCTAGCAGTTGGTAACCCTGTGGCAGGAGGGTTGGAACTTTCGATCCTTGAGGTCCGTTCCAACCCAAGCCATTCTATGATTCTATGATTCTATCACTAAAATTTCAGTTTTAAGTCTCACAGTGGCTGTACATAATATTTGTAAGAACTATTTTAATATCTAGATACTAAGTATTTTAGAAAAAGGTGTCTGTCAGAGCTACTGACAGATCTGCTTTAAGTTTTTCTTTTGCTTGACAGTTGTTCAGGAAGTTGAAATTGTTGCAACTTCTGTAGTCCAATATTGCAATGATATATTCCTTTTGCTCTACTAGAACCTACAGCAATATGACAAAAAGTTTCAAAGGTCTTTTTGAAAAAAATAATATGTTAAAATCTACTAGAACTGGAAAAAAAAAAAAAAAAAGCACAGCTGTGGAGAAAGTTTTTAATAACTTGGCACACTTCCGTGACAGAACTTGTAGTCATCTCTGCATAAATCATTTAAAAATATTTGAGAAATAGTTGTGGATTAATATTTCCTGCATTTTATATAGCTAGATTATTTTTTAAAAAATATTTAATACCAGTTGAATATTGCCTATAGTTAAGCAAATATCCTTTTCAAATGAATTAAATAGTTCTACTCCTTTGAATGTTATAGTTCAGATATCAAGGTCCAACTGTACAGAAGGAGACTACTATCAAAGTGCTTGGCGAGTAACTGGGACATTTTACTCTATAAAATCTATGGAGAAACATTAAGCTGATTTTAAAAATAGCTGCAAACAACTGCAAGTATTTAAACACTGCAGAAGACTTACCTCAAGCCTGCACTGTTTGTAAAATTTACAAAGCTTATTTCAATCGTTTCAGTCATTTTTTATGTTAAATGTACTCTTGTCCAAGTCTTCTTCAAAATGATCCAGGATAACAAGGGACAAAGTAGCAAGAAATCTATTTATTGTCAAGAAGTACTCTATTAGAAGTTGATTCTGCTGAAGTCAAAGGAATTGTACAAGGATGTGGGACTGCATATGATGCCGCAGACACGCCACCATTTCAGGATCCCTCACTGCAGGGCCTAGCAATCTCTCCTTGCTACATCCGCAATCTCTCCTCGCAAGGGCCATTGCAACACAGACACCAGTATGGGGGATGCTGCAAAATGGTGTTTATTGAAATTCAACAGTATCTTATATACCCTCCAGAGTCCACTTGTCAGAATCTTATTGGTGGGTATCAGTCCAGGCAGCCCAGCACAAGTCCTACCATTGGCCCTTCGTTGTTACATTCCATGGCAGCCATCTCCAGGTGGTGTCTATCTTTTTGTTCCTTATCTTCCTCCTTCAGCTCCTTCTTCCTTGCTTAGTTTCTTCCTCAAGGCCAATGGATACACTGTTCCAAGCGCGTACCACAATGCTGAACAACTCCCATATGTGCTTATCATGAGACAGTCCAGCTGCCTGCACTGGCAAAAAAAAAAAAAAAGTAAAAAAAACAACCAAGGAATACATTAGGATGTTAAACCTATAGCATATTCTTATAAATGGTCTGGGAACAGAGCTTTCCTGAATTTGTGTTATCCAATGTGTTTTTTAGAGTTTGTATTTTCTCTTTTCCCCCCAGTTGGATCCTTCTTATCATGCATATCGACACATGCTTTGCTTTTGCTATCATGATATCAGTAATTTTTTGTGGGTTTTGTAATGTTCTTAACACACTTTTTTTCTCATTAATGACACTAAATTTTGATTACTTTATTACATCTTCTGGAGTGTTCTTTGGATCTTGACCTTGCCTTACCTTATACTATGTCTTCACATATGTGACTTATTTCTCTTCTCTCTATATGTAAACCATTCAAATGTTTTCTAGATTACCATTATAAAAGCTAAAATGTTTGCATATGTGAAAACTTCTTTTTGAATAGATGAAGTTTATTTAGTAGTAATGTCAATTTCTTTTTCATTATTTAGTACTTTACTTTCTGATAATCAGAGATCTTGAGGTATTTTTCTTTCTCTCTTTTTTTTTTTTTCTTTTTTTTTTTTTTCAAATGTGGGTTTTCTTAAGCCTAGAATGGAAGAGAAATTAAAGGATGATTAATAACCTTTTTCGGTCCCCCCATTAATTATCTTAGATCACTAGTTTCTTCATTTTTCTGTAGAAACAAAGCAACAGGATCCATGGTACAGTCAGAAAATGATTATTTGACTTACTGAAAGTTGTCCCAAATGCTAGACTCTTCCATAAAGTATAGAAGTACAATATGGAAAATAAAATTCCAAATTCTAATGCAGTACTGAAATATTTATCTGCTTTAGGCATTTCTACTCTCTATGTAGCAAAATTATACAGTACTATGTACTGCTGGGAAAGCAGGTACTCTTATTTTCTTTACACATTTAACTTTGGCAGAATGAGTGAATTTAAGAGTCAGTCAAAGATGTTTAGTTTGTGGTGGTTAAGGATAGTAGAAATTCCAGTGATATTTACTTATATTTGTTAAAAACAGAAGTCAAATGGCTATTTCTTCACAGCAACAGGGGCTTGATAGGTATATAGATTTTCTATCGTTTCAGTTGCTGCCAGCTATATAGACTGACTTGACTAAAAAACATGTATGAAGGAACATATCTGTCTGTGTTTCTTGGAGCTGCTCATGGATAGCACATTTGTAGTGATATGAAGAAGGATTCTTTACTAGTATCAGGGTAAGTTACATTCCGCAAAGAACTTTCATGGTGTAGTGTTGTAGAAAGGAAGATTTGGGCTCAAAGTTGAATGAAGTGGATGCCTCGGTTATGGAGGATGCTGAAAATGTGGAGATACTGATCATTTCTTTTCTTCAATCTTTGCAGTTAAGACAGGTCCTTAGGAGTCCCAAACCATGGAGACAAGTGAATGACTGCAGAAAGGAAGACTTCACATTGTCTGAGGTGGATCTTGTTAGAGATCATGTAGGCAAACTCAAGACACGCAAAGTCATGGGCCCTAATAGAATGCCACCAGAAATGCTGCAAAAACTGGCAGGAATGATTGCTGAATGGGCCTCTGACTTCTTTGAAATGTCAAGGAGAACAGGTGAATTGCTTGAGGAGTGGAGGAGAACCAGTGTCACTTTGGACTTCAAAAAATGCAGAAAGAAGGAGCCTGCAAACTAGAGGCCAGTTAGCTCCACCTCTGCTCCTGGGAATGAGACAGAACAACTTATTCTGGATACCATCTCCAAGAAAATGGAAGAAAATAAGGTAATCAGGAATAGGCAATGTGGATTCACCAAGGGAAACTCACACTTGACCAATCTGGTAGCCTTCTGTTATGTCAAGACAGGGTGGATAAATGAGGAGAAAGCAATAGATGTTGTGTACCTTGTCTTCAGCAGGGCTTTTGACAATGTCTTCCACAGCATCCTCGTAGGTTAACCTAGGAAGTGTAGGATAGATGAGAGGACATGAAGTGGATTCAGTACTGGCTGACTGGCAGAGCTCAGAAGGTTGTGATCTCTGGCACAGTCTTGTTGGAGCTCCTATAGCTAGCGGTGTTCCCCAGAGGTTGGCACTGGCTTTTGTTTTCCTTAACTTCTCCATCAATGAGCTGGACAAATGGATAGAAGACACCCTCAACAAATTTGATGAAGATACAAAGCTAGGAGGAGATGCTTACATACCAGAAGGTTGTGCTGCCAATCAATGGTCAGGCTGGAGAGAAAGATGTAAAAGGAACCTTATCAGGTTCAACAAGAGCAAGTATAGAGGAAGAAGGAATAATCAAATCCATCAGTACAGGTTAGGAGCTGTTTTGCTGGAAAGGAGTTCTGCAGAGAAGCACCTGGGGTGTCTTGGTGTATGAGAGGTTGGCCATGAGACACCAGTGTGTCCTTGTGGCCATGAAGGCCAATGGTATCCTCAGGTACACCAAAAAGAAGGTGGCTAGCAGGTCAAAGGAAGTTCTTCTCCCTCTCTGTTCTGCCCTGGTGAGGCCACATCTGCAGTACAGCATTCAGTTCTGGGCTTCCCGTGTCAAGAATGACTGGGAAATACTGGAGAGGGACCAGCAGAGGACCTCAGAGATGATGTTGAGCCTGGAGCACTTCCCTTATGAAGATCATCTGAAAGACCTGTTATTGTTCAGCCTGGACAAGAGAAAAGTGAAAGGAGATCATAACACTTATAACAGGAAGTTCCCTTTCAACATGAGAATAAACTTTACATTTTGAGAGTGACAGAGCATTAGAACAAGCTGCCCAGGGAGATTATGGAGTCTCCTTTTCTGGATATATTTGAAACAGATGATTTCTTGTCTAATCCAGACTGCTTTAGTGTGGGGGTTTGACTCGGTTATCTCCACAGTCCTTTCCTACCCTCACAATTCCATGATGCTGTGTTTGTGTGTAACGTGCTGGTGCCAAGTGTATAGGTATTGTTCTGTGTTCCTTCACTGGCTCTTTGTGACTTGTTTCCACTGAAATTTGGTCTTTTCTAGTCAATCCAATTCTGTAAACTTGCACATCCTTATTTCTGGATATTATACAAGTATGTTTGGATTTTCTGAATCTTCACTAGCTGCTTTCTGCAGTTCATTTCTGTTAGTTACAAGTCTGTTTGAATGTCTATTTCACTGAAACAGATCAGAAGAATTTGTATGTGGTTATTATCTGTATATTAGTGAAAGAATAATTGGAAGGTGGAGGTGAAAGAGAATGGTCAGAGAGAGAAGGAGAAAAAGCATGATGGAAGCAACAAAAGACTGTGCTAATAGGTTGTGCTGATAGAATAAGGAAAAAAGCCTGGCCTTCTGTAAAATTAGCCTGGAAATTTATCAAAAGAGCCCATAGTTAAGAGAATTAAGATCCATGAATGGCCTTCTGATAGAAATAGTGGGTAAAATAAGTAATTTCTAAAATGAAGATTAGTAAGTTTATGAAAGGGATTAAGTGATTATGATGAGTGGAGTTGATGACCCAAGAGATTCATTCATTGCCATTGCCCCTCACACTTTCTGTAAGAGATAGCTTGACTGAAGATTGAGTGCATTACCGTGTCTCATTTTGTTTTGAGTACTAAATACCATGCCCAACCATTTCCACAGTCTGGCTTCCTTTAAAAGGTTTTTGGTAGGGTGAAATTATTTAGATGTCTTAAAATACTGTTCTTACTGTGCAGATTTGTCTGATTTTGATTAATCAGCTCTTCTGCACTCTTTAGTAGAGTTAATAAAGGAAAGGTGAGGATAGATGTACTGTAAGAACTGTTTTCAAATAGTTTCCCCTATTTGTGTAGTAGTTAGGTGCACACCAGTGATCAGAGTAAAGCAGTCCTATTAGCAATAACACATCAACAAATACATTTAATAAAAAAAAGAAAAAAGAATTATTTTCGCTCTAAGTGTAGCTTGATTTTGAGGAAGAATAGCAAGTAAGTTTGAAAGTGCTGTTCCTTTGACATAATATAATTTCGTTTTTGATGTTGGACCTTATATTGTTTGTAAAATACAGGAGACTGCTCAGCTTTCTGAGGTGCAAAGCTCCTCATGTTTTGCCTTCTCAGAAAATACGTCCCTTCAGACAATAATTTAAAAGAATAAAATATGTTAAAATAGCTTGCAATTATATTGATACATGCAACTGTCAGGAATAGCAGGGAAACTTAAATTAATGTTCTGTTCTTTTCACCTTGCAAAGATTTCACCAGCACATAATCCCAGCTTTTTTCTTATGACTCCTCATTTATATCTTGAGAATATTAGTCAAATATTGTTCTTTACTTCTTAAAACAAAATGCAATTCTTTAAAGCCACTGAGTTTAATATTGCAAAGTCTGTTTCCACAAAACCATTATTTTCAGTTTGATTACCAGAGTGTGGGGGTTTCTGCAACAAATTACTACATTAAAATAACAAATCTCAGACTAACCGAACAAATAAGGATTTAAGGCTAAAACCTGTATGCTTGCAATGGAGAGAGATGTAAAAGACAAACTGTCATACAATAAAATATTCTTACTAATTTAGTGTGATATTTAGCCAGTTTTAAATTAGGGACACTGGTAAGCATTCACAAGATCAGAAGACATTATGTACAAGCATCCTTATCTTCTATCTTTTTTCTACTCTTGTGCACTTTCTGAGCAGTCTACAAATTAAGATAGGAATCCCGTGTAGCAAGGATTTGTACTTTAATTACATGAGAATAAACATCTCAACATCTCAATTATTTGCAGTTAACTGAAAAACAACTTTTCTGAGGTAGGTAATAATTGGAATGGAATGTTCTCTTAGTCCATTTTTACTCTAGCTGTTTGAAGGAGATGTACACATCAGGGTTGGATGAGAAGACCATTTTAAAAACCGCTTACATCCCACAAGATGAATGTATAACTAAGTTGGTGCATACCTAAATAACTAAAATGGTGTGTTTTCGTCAATGACTTTTTTTTAAGATTGATTCATTCATTCAGATATGTGCACAGATGGAGGGGGTAAGAATTAATGGAGATAAAATTGCTTTCAATTTGTTATAAATTACTAATTTGATTTACATTAAGGGGAAAAAAATCCAGAAGTATCTGTCTGACTGAGACATTTTGTAATTGAGAATTTCTTTTTAATAGTCTCTGCCAACTGTTTGGGGGTTAATATTTCTGTCACTTTGAAGAACTGACTATGTAAGGCTGCCTAGCTAAGAACTTGAAGGTTGTTCAGTCTTTGCCACAACTCAGTTTATGACTCAGAAATAATTTGTTTTGTTTTCTGTTTTGAAATGCACATGCACACACACACTGTCTTGCACATCACTAGACTTAGATACAGCACAGAATGTCTCTGTACTGCATTACTGTCCATGGTTAATGGGCTGGTTCGGCCCAGTTCCGTGAGTAGCGGGGTGGAGGGATTTGTGAATCTGCACCTCCAGAAAGGGGAAACAGGGGACCCCAAAATAATTAGAAATAGCAGCAATGATCTGAGGAGAAAACAAACTGATTTACTAAATATGGTATCGGAATGCAAGATAACACACTATAATACAGTATAATTAGAATTGAAGCTAATAAATCAAATACAGTGAGAGAAAGAGAACTGAAGGCCTCCCCATAACGGTGAGATGAGATGCACAGATGGGCTTTATATCTGTTCCCCTTGAGCACAAATGATTATAGAACAACAGACAGTCTTCTGGGGGAAGATAGCAGTTCTTCTCTTCTGGACAGGTATCTGGACCTGGAGCATTAACTCTCCAATTCCCACTGCACTACGTGATGTTATGATATGGAATACTGATAACCAAAAATCATAAAACCATGACAATCACCATAAAACTTGCCGGACATTTCAGATCTTAATGACTTAACAAAAAGTTCTTCATGCTTTATAGATTTTCATTATACTCTGCTGATTTTCTTCAAAAAATTCTAGCTCTGATTTCTAAAACTGAATTTACTCCCATGTCGTGTTTGTCAGCATGTGCTATTCTATTTGTATTTTAGGATGCTGACTTGCCTGAGCTATCTATAAATGAGTTAATGTGAGTATCATCTAACCAGAGCAGTAAAGAGCCCATTAAGTTCAATCTGGTGAACCTTGGGTATTTTGATGACACCTATACCAGCACCTCCGTGTGCCTCTTTTAATATAGTTAAATTGTAAGTTTCTTTTATAGCATTAAACAGTATAATCTAGAAAATTTTACAGGGTTACTGTGGGATTTAAACCCTTTGGATTAGTTTGCCTCTTCTGCTCACCTGCCAGTTGTGGGTACCAAGCCCCAAATGGCAAACACAAAAATCTCTCTGTACTGATATCTGCAAGCCTTGTCCTTACGTGATATGTACTGAGGAGGGTGCTGGGGAGCAGGGCTTAGTCCTGGAGAGAGGTGGGACAAACCCAGTCAGACGGACTGTGCCGTTGCCAACTGTAGCTGTGCTATTCCCAGATTGCTACATGTTAACACAGCTTGTTTGCAGCATCTGTGAGATTAAATTACATTCCTTGTTTAGCAAGGTCTTGGTGTCCTGGCAGTTATGAAGAGTCCTATGTATGCTGGCTATGGTTTGTCTGGGAGTCATAACAGAGATCTTTGCAACTTCATAGAATTCAGTGCCAGTTTATCAAACCTTTATCAATTACTACATTGACGTTAGTCAACTTCATAGAATTCAGTGCCAGTTTATCAAACCTTTATTAATTACTACATTGACGTTAGTCAGACTTTGATTTGGGGTATTTTTCTGCAAGGAATAACTAACTTTGTCTGTAGGCTTTGCCTTCTTCACACCATAAAATAAATCACATGGTCATATGTAATTATTTGCATTAATTCTAGCAAACTATTTTTCAGCTCCCTTGGAAAAAGGCTTTAGAAATAAACTTCATGAACTACTTAATGCGCATTTCTACTGCAGGACCACAGGATCCACCCTTCAGGCACCGCTCCGGCCCCGTTCCCTCCCCGCTCCTCCGGCCCTGCCGCTCTCCAAGGGCTGCAGCTCCGGCCCATGGCTGCTCCCAAGGATCTCCGTGGTCTGCGTCTCCTTCGTGCTCCATCCACCGCCACACTGCGGGCTCCTCCATGGTCTGCACGGTGCCCACGGGCTGCAAGGGGACGGTCTGTTCCTTCTTCGGCCTCTACTGGACAGCAGGGATCTGTTTCTCTCTCATATTCTCACTTTTTTTTTTTTTTTTTTTTTTTTTTTTTTTCCCCTCTCCTCTACTGTTGCACGGCAATTTTCCCTTTTTTACCTTTGTTAAATCTGCTCTCTCAGGCACAGCCTTTATCACCCGTGGCTCAGTTCTGCACACTGGTGGGTCCCTTTTGGAGCCAACTGGAGCAATCTCTGAGTTGCTCACAGCGGCCACCCCTGTAGTGCTGCACTACCAAAATCTTGCCACATAAGGCCACTATGCAGATACAACTGCAGAGCCAACCTATTCTTCCTATGCAGAATAGCTGCAGAATTATCAGATGTCATGTAATAATAAGCAATTTCAAACACAGAATTGGTGGCAGCATAGTTTTGCTTAGGTGGGCAGGCAGACTCTGTGACTGAATGTGAATGTTGAAGCTGCATTTTTTCATAAGTTAAATAACTACTTGTCAAGATACTAATAACTAATATACTAATAACAACAAAAAAAGTGGTTTTTTTTCTTTTTTTTTTTTCTTTTTTTCCTCCCTAGCTAAAATTACTTTCATACAAGGCAAGTTCAGCCTCCATTGAACTGGGAAGTGCTAATACTGCTGTGACAGATTTAAAAGCATACAATAGGATGGCACCATTTTTTTGCTAACTTCAGTGCAAGCAATAAGTTAAGAAACATTAAATTGTGATAAAACATCCCCATGACATTTGAGAAGGCCCAAAGAGGGCCACAGAGATAATCTGAGGACTGGAGTACCTCTCTTATGAAACAGACTGAAGGAGCTGGGCTTGCATCCTAGAAAAGAGAAGCCAGTGGGGTGACTTGACTGTAGTTTTCAACTAAAAGAGGGGAGATTTAGATAAGATGTCAGAAGGAAGTTTTTTACTGAAAGATTGGTGAGATACTGGAATTGTGTTGCCTAGAGAGGCTACGGATGTCCCGTCCACTGAAGGCGTTCAAGGTCAGGTTGTCTGGGACACTGGGCAATCTAATCCAGTACTTGATCTAGCACTTGGCAACTCTGTCTGTTGCAGAAGGGCTCTTGTGGTCACTTCCAACACAAGTTATTTTATGATTCTGTGACTATGATTCTATGATTTAAAGGATTTACAACATGCAAAGTCTTCGTACTGAGAGCTCCTGGTGTGAAATTAGGTGTGCCCACAGATGAATGTAGCTGACTATGGAAATGCATTATCAATACATTTTCTATCTGTGATCATTCAGTCTACCACATCAGTGCTCACTTCTGCACTTTATACTTAAGTTTTCCCCTACCTGGTATGAAAATCACTGTGTCTATGTCATTAATATCAGATCATATTAAATTATTCCATAAAGTAATGTTGACTGAATGGCTTGATTGTGGCTATATTTTAATTAATTTTGACGAAACTGTTTGTTTTGTCAAAAATATTCTGAACAACTACTATCACTCTCACAGTTGTCCTTCACCATCTGTGGCATTTAGCTTGGGCAATCCTGCCTTTACCCTTCCTGTCCCTCCTCCTGCTTTGTCAAAAACCTGTCTTTTTTTTTTCCCCTCCAATTGTGTCTATAACGGGGTCAAGTTCATCAGGTTCTTCTTCCTAGTCCACAGTGCAGCTTATAATGTTACATGAACTCTCCAAAGAAACACATATTTACTTCCTATGATACTATTTGTTTTTTCAGGTGTGACTTTTATTGTCTACTTGCTGTTACTATACCCTTTGAAGAGCCTGAAAAATAACTGTGTGATTAATATGTATTTTCCAGAAGCAAGAATGTATGCTGCTTTTTTATTATAATTCTCATGTGTTGTTCTTAAATTGAATGACAACAAATGTGTCAGCACAAAAAGTGGTATATGATCTAAAGGATTTATTTATTTTTCATTCTTTTATTTTAAACAAAATTTATAGTATTTTACTTATAATAAATCAGATTAATCTCTAAATCTAGGACCTAGTCTTAGAAAAGGCTGTTTTTTTTCCATGGTCATCCTTTGGAATTCTTTTTAACTTTTCATATTATGCCCACAGACAAAAAGGCAATCTAACACTCTTTTAACACGTTGATGGTATTACAGCGCATTCTCCCTCCTTTATCACTTTTATAGCTGTACAAAAGTATTCACTGTGATGGAGTAATCCCTATTTCATAGAAATCTGTGCTAAAAGAGATCCATATCCAGACTCTCATTAATGAGGCATTTGAGCTGGAAGGTATTCATATGGGATCAGTGAAAAAGAGGATTCACAGTAGAAAGTCAGATCAAAATCATTAACAACCTTTAAGACAAACAAGGTTCAGACTTCATGTTGATTCCTAATTCCACAGAGACTTTTTTAAAGCTAATCCCATTTTCCTTACTCATGAAAAAACCCTCAAATGAACAAGTCTTCTTGTAAGAGAGGCATATTTTGGCTCCTAAGTTTGTTCTATCCCTCTAGAGAAGGTAGAAAGACAAAACAGATTGACTTGCTGTAGTCCAAATAGGTGAAAGGATCCCAAATACACAATACAGCAATCAAATAAAAACTTCTAAGCTTCCCCCTTAATGACAGCAAGCAATATTTTGTTGTTTTTATTTTTATTTATTTTCACTATAGAAGCAGCTAGGCACTTTTGGCTAGATTTAGAGGAAACCGGGAAATTTGTTCTTGAATTTATACCAATAGAGGTGTCTCTGCAGTGAAACACTTCTTTTTTTTTTTTTTTTTTCACTTTTTCCTCTTAAAGATGTCACTGACTAGAAAAAGTATTATCATTTGGAATATTTTTGCCTATTTGCAGAAAACCCAATGTGATTGGGTTTTATTGTTAAGAAAAATTGTCCAGTGTTCTTCATAATCTCATATGATATTTTTTTTCACCGGCTTTTTCTTTCTTCTCTGTTGGGTCAAGATGATTTTCTTACCATCCTCACTTGATAACACAGATCAACAGGGGATTCAACTCTATTAAAGAAGATTTTTAGAATGAAATCCACTCTGAATATGGTTCAATAAACTCCATGCAATAATAATTAAAAAAAAAAAACAAGGGTGCACACAGAAGTATCTGGGGAATTAGCATAAATACAGTGTTTCACTTGGATTCATACAAGAAAGACCTCTGGGAGAGTTAGACACTTTCAAAGTAGCCCATGGGGAAAAAACAAAAACAAAAACAAAAACAAAAAACAGCACCCACAACTCTTTGTAGGATCCTAAAGAACACAATTTGCATATTAATAGAAAATTAAACTGCCCATCAAGTATTCTTCAGCCATTGCTTTCTCTTGTCTATTTGCTTTTCAGATAAACATCTTTCATAATAAAAAGAAACTCCTTCATTGTCATTTATTGCATTTAATCTCCATGGTTTCATAACACAATAACACACATGATTTTTATGTTTGAACTGTTCTGAAAAATGCTCTCTGGATTCTCCATTAACTAATTTTCTCTAACCTTGTACTCCTTTCCTCTTTGAGTTTTATCTAATCTTTTTTACTATTTTTTAAAGTTCAATTTTGAAGTGGTTTTGGGTCTCATCACTGTCGTGATTTCAGATTCAATCTTTGCATGATTGTTCTATTTTTAATTTTAGATTCAATGATTAAAAAATATTGGAACTGAAAACTGAATGTTTGACGAGGTCCAGAAGGATCTAGTCCAGAAGGATTGTTCTGTTCTAGTGTTCAACCAACATTAAAAATTTCAGCACTTAAGCAAGCTAAAGAAAGTGGAGTACACTGGTGGAGCTTGACGTATGGATGTGAATAGACTCAGTAAATATTTTCAAAGCTGGTTTATGAACAGTTTTAGAGAACTGTTAACATTACTGTGCTCCTCAATTTGAATATATGATTCTATATAATGTGACTTCAGAAATTATTTACAACAATTATTGTAGATTTACAAACTGCTGTTTTTCAAGCTTTATTTAAAGTTTGAAGAAATAGATAAGTAAGACTTCATGTTCTGTTCTAAACAGATCTCTGTATGCAGGATGAGACAGCTGTCTAGATAGACATATCTTTTCTCAGAGTGAAAAGTGAATTTGAAAGAGATTGTCAATTTTTTAGTAAATAGCACTGCAAATAAAAGCAGAAATGGCTGAAACTCTGAATTCTAAGTGCCATGATTAAAGCTTCTTCAGATTGGCATCCTTACTGGATTCTTGAAATCTGTAAACTTTGTATTTGTTGTTAGCAAGCTGAACTAAATTGGGCATTTTTAAGGGAGAATATCTATGTAAATACTTAATTGTATTGGTTGTCCCAAATGACACACTGTTCTGTTTCATCGATAATGTTTCATCACACACTGCACAGAATCAAAGTATTCCTCAGACTTCCCCAGTTAAGCGGGGCAGAGCTGTCTTTTGTTCCTCACTGCTAACAGCTTTTTGCAGTGCCATCACTTTCATTCTCACAATTTGTATCTTCTTTTCTAATCCTTCTATCTCTCTAGCTCAACCTCCAGCTTCCACCTGTTCCCAGGGACTCCACAAAGATTTTTTTGATCTCTGTCATACTTTGTAGTGGCTCTTCCTACTTCTATGTGAAAAGGGCAGGTTTTTTTTTTTTTGCTAAACCTACCAAAGTAAACTGTTTACCTTTCCCACCAAAGGAACCATGGTAGACACAGTGTACAGGCAGAACTTGTTTCTAGTAATTCTCACATTCCCATGAATGCAATTGCAAGCATGATGAATGGAAGCTTAAAATCAGAATTTTTGCAGCAATACTAAGATGGCTTGTTCTCCAGAGACTCTAGTTGTGTTGATGAGCATTATGCATCTCCAGGTTTTCTGTGGGTTTTCTGAAGTGATCAGTGCATTTCCTGTCACATTGTTGCCAGTTCTGTAAATTAGATAGCAAAGGAACAGCACACAAGGCAAGGGTAACATTGTGTTTTCTTGCTGGTTGAACTTTACTGTCTGAATTAAATGGAGATCGAGACTTCAGAGACAGAAATTGAAAGAAGGCATTCAAAAAAATTTCAAGAACAAAATCTTGAACTTAATGACAGAAAAGGTTCTTGAAATAAATTACTATAAAGTCAAGTACTAAACATTCACTTTCAATCTGTAGTTAAGGGAAGTTGAGTTCCCCAAAAGGTATTTGGTGGAGCATTTAAAGAGAAGATGGTATAATTTCTAGGAGAAGCAAATATGAACTTATCTGGTGTACATATGCCAATAATATACTATGTACTCTGCTGCAACAGCTATTCATTCCATGAAAGTGGGCTCTTATGACCACTCTTAAGGAGTTCAACTACTTCCAATGAGAACTCCCATGGTTAGATTAGTGAATAATATAGTTTATTAAATTAAAAAATCACAGATCTTTTGGATTGTTAGACCTAAGTACACTCTCTGCAAAGCATGGCAAAGCTAGCCAAGACGATGATAAATATCATGACTGAGTACAATTGTATTAAAACATGAAATAACTCTATAGAGATTTCTGTATTTCTGGTGTGAATCTGAATTTCCATGTGTATTAGTCTTACCAATATGTATCTTTATGCAGAGGGAAGAGAGGCTTGTCGACTGATCCCAGCTTGTCTGCAGTGGTATTCTTCAACCACTGGGCTTCCAGATTTATTCTCTTTTAAGCCATTTTATATTATTTTTTAGTATAAAGGTGGAGGTTGAGTGTCTCTAGTCAAATACACCTTTGTCTTGCAAAGCTTACTAGAAAACATGTTTTTTGATAGAAAGCTAGAAAACTTATGGCTAAGGACTCACTCAGAAAACCAAGGTTTTTATTTGCAAAAGTATAATCAGTCCATATCCCACAGGATGATCGTGGAATTTGGCCACAGGACCTTCACCACGCTCCATGTTGATTTTTAACTAGAGTCAGTATATCAGGCTTCCTTTGTGTTTGCTAACAGCTGAGATTATTGTTCACATTGCTTAGGGAACTACAATGGAATGGATTATCCAGTGCAGTGCGTCATTAAGATTTCACTTTCTCTCAAGAGGTGGACATTTCAGTAACACATCTCTAACAATATTCCACAGACTGAAGAGTTAGCAGTTCTGGAGAGTGGGCTTTAACTCCTTCACAGTTGACAACACTCTAGTGTTTAGTTAATTATGTGACATTGCTTTAAGAAGTAAGATGCTTTGAACTTCTACAGTAGTGACGAGTCCTTTGAATGACTATTTCAAGTTTTATTGGTCAAATGAAGACAAAATGCTGTTTTTACAAGTTAATGAAAGGACCTCTGTTTTATTTTTTTGGCAAAATGTACAATGAAGTACCAAATTACATTGGAGAAACCCATAAGGAACATCAGGTGTTTGTTAGAACAATCTTAGAAATGCTTGATAAAGAAGATATATATAAATATATAAATATAAATACATATATATAAATATATAAAATATATATTAATTTGTGTTAGTTAGTTGTGTTAATTAATGAGTGCTGTGTGATAGAGAATCTGAACCAGTTTTCTAGAACTCATTTTGTTTCTCTTTGAATTTGACTAGGTTCCAAACAAGAGTGATAACAACTACTAGTTGAAAAGTATTTCCACATTTTAGTCCATGTAGTCAAACAAAGACAGAGAATCTATCCATTATCAGACCATAATATCTTACCTCACCAGGCCTTTGTGCCAGATGTTTTGATGCTTTTTGTATGGGCTGCTCATAAACTGTAAGGCATTTAAATGATATGAGCTCTTTAACTAGTAAACTGAATTATTAGTCCTACTGACAAGAAGCTTTTCTGTTTATTTCTACTGTCTTTCAGTGACGATAATACTTTTAACAAAATATCATCAACTTTATTTAAATTTCCTGACTAGCTAGACAAAAAAGAGCCTCTGTCCCATGGAGTTGGCTGTCTGACTGTTCTCAGATAAACATGTTGGTGTAAATGTTCAGCCAGGGAATTAAGAGATCGTGAAGGAAGTGGGAAAAGAGAGCAATATAAGATAACTAAGGCTAATACAATCATTTTGCATAGATGTTTTAGTTCAGAGTTTGTTTTCGTACATGCACAATAATTTTTATGTAGATAATGACTATGAGCTCTATAGAAATTATTATTACAGCCTCCTCTAAATAATGTCTGTAATCAATAAAAAGGGTAAATTAATTCATAATTTTAATCTACAAGCTTCCTTTATATATATTCTCTATTTTTATGAAATTTTTGTTAAGAGTCATGTTAGTTTACAAAACATAGATCTAAATGTTCTGTTTGCCTTTTTCCTCTTCTAACTTGGTCATAATTGCTGAATTTGTATCCACTAAGCATTGGCCTGTCCTGTCCCATAAATCGCCTGATTTTCCCCTTAGAATGATAACCCGTCAGCTAGGCTGTAGTACTTACACAGACCTGAAGAGGCACCCTTCATTACTGTCATCAGTTTCCACAGCAGAGAAGATCTTCTAACGTTTCCAGTAAGCATACCATATAAAAGGAAATAAGAAGGTGAAATTTTGAATGGAGTAGTTCTACACTTTGACTTCCCCTATGTCAAAGAAGGTTTACTCTTAGCAGTTTCAAAAACTAATTTCAGGAAGTACCTCATTTCATATGTAGACACATTCTGACAGCATTTGTTGTTAAGAGGTATTCTGAAATTTCTAATCATAGGAGTTAACAAAACAGTAGGTGAAACTCTAATATAGGTGAGGGGCCCTTAGTCAGGGCACTATTATGGTCACATTGCTAGATGTAGCAGCAAGAGATGGCAGCAGCTGGTAATAATGGGTAGGGTAGATGGAGAACGCACATTTTCTGCAGTTCTGTGATGACTAAGTTTTAATTTCTATATACTCAATGAACAAGATGATCGTTTTCTCTCTGAAATCATTGAATTCTTTTACTCTACATACTTTAACATTTTCTAATGCTATGTGTAGAGACCATTATGTATTCATAAATTTATTCACCCTCAGCAACATAGAGAGATCTTAAAAAACTCCAAATACAATAAAAAGCAAACCTTATTGTGTGTCAGAACTTTTGTTACTCAGGTACATTTTTGAGATCATTATTGCAATATTTTATTCAGTGATATTAAGCTGGTAGATTTAGTTATCTGGTTCAGAAATGTGTACAAGTAAAGGTCAGAGCACAAGTCAGGCTCCTATCTGCTATTAGATTTTAATGCTAAATATAATTAGACTATTGCTGTCTTTAATGTTAAAAATAGAGCAAGTTCTTGCAGATTTTCAACTCTTGGTTCGAGTGTCACAAAGTACTTTGTAAGCCTTATCTAATTAGGCTTTACAATGCTCTTAAGATAATGGATAAAATGACTTCTATCTTTTGAACAACCACCTTAAAATGTATAGAATAACCTTCATGTTTTCTTTTTGTGTTAGACTGTTTCTAATATTGCAAGCAATTGCTGCAAATGCAGTTCATTTGTACAGTCATTTTAAGGAGTGTCCTGAAATAATTTGAGAAAAAAGGTATACAAATATACTTGAAAAGAAGTTTATAGTAGCTAGTTAGAATGTAAAGATTTTCTTTAAATTATCTTTAGAGCCATTTGTGTAACTGATTTCTTGAGTTCCAAGGACAAATTTAGCAGCTACTCTAATTAAACAAACTACAGTATATATTGAATAGTGATCTATCAGTTGAAAGTCTTTAACTTATGATCTAAGAAGAAAAGCTTAATGGTTCATCATAGCATTGTAAGGTGTACAGTCCAGCTTTTAATGCTGACGTCTTTACCTACCAACAGAATGCAGGCAGAGTAAAGGAAGGAATAACAGTATAACAACCTGATCTAAACCTCTAAAAGAGAAGGATCCAATCAATTCCTCAGGAAATATTTCCAGAGAGTCTTCCAGATGAGATTTTTATAATCATTTAAGTATGCTCTACATCAAAGACCTAAAGATTTAGAAATATCTAAATCTAACAGTGCAACCTTAGGGAAAAAGACGTTCTCTTTAGAAGTTGATTGCTTTCCTATTGAAGCCATTATCTTTGATTTATACAGCTTCTGATGGTAGCTCTGCTAAAATGTCTAAGTAATTCAGTATGGATTGTATAGTTCTCTGCCCTTAACATTTCATTCAATATCCATATCAGGAGGTTTTTGTTTATGATACAGGAAGTGGGCTAAAAGATTCATTTGTCTTCACATTTGTTTTGTGGTAACAGTAGTCTCCTATATTTTAGTAATGTGACCAGTAAACCTAAAAGCAGTACTATAGGGCTTTCTATGGGTCCAGAAATGTTTGTTCAACTGTCTTTATTCATACATCCCCCTCAAACATCTCATACTATTGTGTTTATTTGTTGTTAAGCTCCCACAGTGAAAAATTTTAGTGTTGTATTGAAAATAGTATTGTATTGATGATTATCATATGCAATAATTCTGCAGTAGAAAGAATAGGTTGGCTCTGCAGTTGTATCTGTGTAGTGGCCTTATGTGGCAAGATTTTGGTAGTGCAGCACTACAGGGGTGGCCGCTGTGAGCAGTTCAGAGATTGCTCCAGTTGGCTCCAAAAGGGACCCACCAGTGTGCAGAACTGAGCCACGGGTGATAAAGGCTGTGCCTGAGAGAGCAGATTTAACAAAGGGAAAAAAGGGAAAAGTAGAAGGGAGGGGAAAAAAAAAAGTGAGAAAATGAGAGAGAAACAGATTTCTGCAGTCCAGGAGAGGCTGATGGAGGAGGTGGATCTGTGTGGGTTTCCCCTCTGGATCCGGATGGGTGAGATGGCACCCTGTGGGAGGGAGGGACTGTGGGTGGAGCAATGGCAGAATGTGTCTACGTGAAGTCTTAAGAGCTCACCCCAATCACCATTCCCTCTTCCTCTGTTCATAGTGGGGGGTCACAGAACCATACATAGAATGGCTTTAGTTGGATGGGATCTTAAAAATAATCTAGTTCCGACTTCCCTGCCATGGGCAGGTTTGCCCATTGCTAGATTCAGGCTAGATCAGATTGTGTAGGGTCCCAATCCAAACAGACTGTGAATATCTTCATGGATAAGATCTTGGTAACATTTCTGGGAAAGCTGTTTCAACACCTTTTTCACTGAGTGAAAAATTTCCCCATATCCTCTAATCTAAATCTTCTTGAAAGAGAGAATTCCCTTTCTCCAGACTGAACAAACCCAGCTCCTCTGGTCTTTCTGCATGAGAAAGATGCTCCAGTCCCCTGATCCTCATGACTGTCATATTTAGCTGCTTCAGTATTTCTACATCTTTCTTATACTTTGATCCAGATGGGCTCCAGATGGGGTTTCTGAGGGATGAACAAAGGGGGACAATCACTTCCCTCTTTTTTCTAGCAGTGCCACCACTGATGCAGCCCAGAATACAGTTGGTCTTCTGAGCTGCAAGTGTGCACTGTTGGCTCATGTCAGGTTTTTCCCTCACTGTAATCCCCAAGTCCTTCTCAACAGGGCTGCTCTCAAGGAGTTCTTCCCCATGTTTTAACACATATCTTGGACTGCCTTGGCCTTGTTGAACTTCATTAGATTCATATGGGCCCACTGAAGCTTTTCACTTCTCACTGGATAGTATCTCTTCCTTTACAAGATATATGTCTGAGAAGAAGTTTCAAGACAAGGTCATTAATGAATTTTTACCACTGGAAGATCTGGGTACTAGTGACGACTTGTTGGATCTTTTCAAAGACCATGTACAAATGGATACTGGTTAGATCTCTTACACCAAATACAACTTTTTTCCTTTTTGAAACTGCGAGTTGATTGACAAAGGATTTGAAAGGATGCAGCTTTTTAATGAGGTATAAGATTTATTGAATTAAGGTAATCTGTTATGTGTTAATATACTGTCAAATCATATGTGTAACAAGCAAAAATAAGCTTCTTCTCTTCTTCTATGTACTCAAAGGAACCTTATCAGATCTAGCACTTTATATAAATATTTTTATTATGTATAGATACTTTGTATTTTGAAGCTGTAAATCATAGGATACCAATGAGTGTCTGAAAGTCTAAATCAAGGTAGTTTATACATTACAGAGTCACTGAGAGATATTTTGGTCATTAGGGAAACAAAATACTCCAATTTCCTTTGTTTGCTTGCTCTAAGTACTGAGCAGTGATTGAGATGGAAATCTTTGGGATCTGGCTGAATGAGTCTGAACGTGGTGGAAGAGAACTGAACTCTGGGTGTATGCTCAGAAAAGGCAGAGTTGGTGAAAATATCCTCTGAGTCATCTAATAACACCAAGTTCCACAGAAATTCTTCTATCCCTCTGTCTTCTCTCATGCTTTTTCATTCACGTACTAACATAGGTAAGACAGCAAACTGAGTAATTTTGCTGGATGTAAAGTCAGTTTAATATCACTGTTTTGTGCTTGTGAGGTATTACAATATTACGTGATCTATCAATAATAAAATTTTATTTTTGTTTTTTAATTTGAAAGTTACAGAGACTTGTTAAATAATCTGCAAAACTGGGTAATTTGTACTCAAGAGTAGGAAGAGTTAGATAAGAATCCAGTGTTGTGGGTACACTTTATAATCAATCTAGGCAACACTGATTAAGTTCCAGAGAAGTAGCAGAATGGTGTTAATATTCAAAAAGTTAAATAAAGGGGATATATTTTGAATTGTAACAATAAACAACTAAACAATACCAGAGGTTTGTTTAAACAAAATTGATTCTTCTACAGTTAACTCAGAGAAAGATCTGAGTTTTTCCTTCTGAAAAACAGGCTTGTGTTAGTTTCCCAGACTATTGTAACCATAAACTGGAAGAAGAGTTAAAGACAACTTGACTAACTGAAGTTATAACAAAGATCAAAGAACTGTGTGAATGTACGAGAATATTGACTGAGAAAGAGCAATATTTCTGAATATTGCATTTGTAATAATATGAATAAAATTCTACGTCCATTCCTGATGACAATTTCCAGAAAGGTCTTCATAAAATACTATGCTATCAGCACTGACTTTACAGGTGAACTGAAATTTTTAGAAAGAAAAAATCTACACCTGAATGTTCTAAGAAAATATCCTTCATTTTTCTTTTTCTTTTTCTTTTTCTTTTTCTTTTTCTTTTTTTTTTCTTTTTCTTTTTCTTTTTCTTTTTCTTTTTCTTTTTCTTTTTCTTTTTCTTTTTCTTTTTCTTTTTCTTTTTCTTTTTCTTTTTCTTTTTCTTTTTCTTTTTCTTTTTTTCTTTTTCTTTTTCTTTTTCTTTTTCTTTTTCTTTTTCTTTTTCTTTTTCTTTTTCTTTTTCTTTTTCTTTTTCTTTTTCTTTTTCTTTTTCTTTTTCTTTTTCCTCTTCCGCTTCCGCTTCCTCTTCCTCTTCCGCTTCCTCTTTTTTCCCTCTTGTGTAAGTGCAAATAGTCTGTGAATGCAAAGCAGACTTTTGTGAGTTTAAATGAGATAGAATATGCTTCAGTAGTGCAATAATTGGAGCTTGAATTTACCAAATGCTTTCTCACTTAGGAACCAATTTCTAAAGCAACTAAGGAGATAAGCATTAAGTGTCTGGAGTGAACCAAATTATCAGCTGTACAATAAAAAAGAGAGCCAGTGATCTTCGTCTTCATACCACAACAGTGAAATGTAGTCTTCCAGTTGGCTTAGTGGGAGTAAGCTCAGCCTTTTGATTTTGTACTGTACAGATTTTAGAGGCAACATCAAAATTGCTAGCAAATTAACTAGAAAATTATAATTTGTGTGAACTTAAGCAACTGGCAGCAAATTAGATAGCACTTACTTTGGTAGCTGATTCTTTATTTTATTTTGTTTGTTTTTTAAAACAGTTTATAAGATTTTTAAGCAGGAGTGATGTATTAAAAATCCAAAATTCCAAACTGAAAATTAGAAGCTGAACCACTTATTATTAAATATTAAACAACCAATTCAGTCAGTTAGTTGAATCTACAATGAATTAAGAAGAAATTGTTTGAATTAAAATCTTGACTGACAGAGGAAAATTATACTTATTTAGTTTTGCTATATACAGGATTATGGTGCAGACTTCAGAACGTAGTGACAAGGGATATTCTGGAAAGCTGAAATAAGAAGGGGTAAGGCATAGTTATCTATCAAAAGAAATTTACAGGCTAAGAAATTGAAACTGTCAATGGCTAAGAAATATAGTGAATCATTCTTCACTGAGCCAGAGGCTAGAAGACCTAATGAGCTAATAATAGTGTGCGTTTCAAACCCACAGGACAAGAAGTCATCGAAATGACACACCAAGATAAAGAGGATCAGAAAAGTAACTTGATTGGGATTATATGTGATTAAAACTTCTCAGTATTAATTGTGGGAAATGACAGAAATATTTTTCTTGATGGAAGCAATAATAAAGTGTGATGGTATTTCAAAACAATATATCTCCAGATATGGATCATAAAAAAGATTTTATCACTCTGCTTTAGTGCTCTTTTCTTCATTTATTTTCCCTCCAAATGAGAAAATTGCAAGAAAAAATGTTTCCTGAATATAAATAAGTAATGTAGCATTACACTCTGATGTAAAATATGCAGGTGAGGTAAAGCTTCAAATTGAAAGACTAATACAAAACATAGCAGTAAAGTAACATGGAAGAAAATTGTAAGAGAAATAGTGATTCATCAAAGGGCATCTTCTTTTATTTAAGAAAAAAAAGTCATATTAATTTTGTATTCTTGACAGGGCAAGTATAAACTGGCTTTTGCTGTTATTGAGGTCTATGTTAATTAAACATAGAAATATCTGATTTGTGTTTCAATGGTATGTATCTGTGTCATGTATTCTTCTGGGATGTGAATCTTTCTAGGAAGTCTTAGATGAGATGAAAACAGTAGCAGTGGCAGTTATGTATTTTCAATCTGACAACTCACCTGCCACCTGAGAGGTGTGGCCAATTTCTGTCTTGCATAAGGTGACCCGGAGGAAATCCTGCCCTCAGATGTGCTATGAACAGGGGAGTGGTCAGCGTGTACAAAATCTTCCTGCTTTATCTGTTGGTTGTGTGAATTAGAAGGAGAAAATTGTACAGAAGTGTGTTTGATTTGTACATTGTCTCTGAAGATGGAGAAAAGTATGTTTGGTATGAAAATACTTATTTCAGGTAGCTGATTTTCAAAGTATAAGGAGTCCATGGTCTCTAATTACTTGAGCTTCCAAGCTCAAGTGAAATGTCAGCATTTTGGATCAAGTCCCAATGTGCATTTTTTTCACCTGTGTTTTCCCTGCTTGTATTTTACTTTAATGGCCCTGCCAACAACTGTTAGGTTTCTTAGGAGCAGACTCAGAAACTCCAGAAGCAGATTAATTTCAGAAAGATTGAACTTGCATACAGGATTTGTAAAGTGCTGTAACAAGTGTTATCACCACGCATATCAAGGTGTTAAGTATTTTAGTCTTAAACCACTATGAGATTTGTTCATTATATTTCGAAAAATATTTACAAGAATGCTGAAAAAAAATCACATGATAAATATTTAATTATCTGTGTAAATTTCATACAAAGAATCCAACTGCTTTTTTTTATGGCAATGAAGTGTAGAAAAGACAGATAGTCCAGTTGAGGATAACTGTTAAACTGAAAATCATTCCACAACCATATTGACAAGCTTGAAAGTTTTATTTGGAGATATGCTTTTATCAAGTAACTTTACAGCCACGTATTTATACTGAGATGATGAAACCAGGACTCCTTTGGGTAATTTGGAGGACTGCTTGTATTCTGGGCTAGTTTTAAAATTTATTTTATTTTATATAGTTTTTAAATTATATGCATTTGTTCTTTTTGGATCTTGATATTTATATCATTATGCATTTGCATGTTATGTTTCCTTGGTATTTGTCTACAAAAAGTTCTTCAGTGCAACTTTTGCAAATACCTGTTTGCAAAAAGCAAGTTACCAGGTTTTCTTTTTTCATTCGTTCTTTTTTTTTCCTTCCCACCACATTGATTTTTATTTGTATGGGAACTGTTGAATCATGGCCTGAACCACTGATTGATCACCTGAGGCAAGGACTAGGTCAGCCATGGGAGCACAAGTGAAGGCAATTTACCTGTATGACTGGAAGGGATGGAGCCTGGCTTCACCCCTCCTAGATCACATTTAATGTCTGACTGCCACTACGGAAGGCTCTCTTTCTGGAGATCTCTTTCTCCAGAAAGAGATCCTTCCTTTTTGGAGTTTTCCACTACCAAGGATATGGGTGAGTATTTCTTCTTTGTTTCTTTTTTACCACAATAATCTTTCCAACTATAACACCTGTAAAGAATCATCCTAACTGCACTACTCTTCCAACTGCACATTATTAAATATATATATATATATGTGAATCTATTTTTAGAGAAAACGTACACTTCTTCCTTCTACTCCTTCCTCTCCTTCATCTCAGCTCCTTATAAGATAAAACTATTTACTTCTTATTCAACATGAGAACTTCTATTTAGTCTGACTAATTCCTATGACTGTCATCTCAAAATATATTCTTGTATGATGCAGTTTATAGCACATCCAAGACCTCAGAAATGTTTTAAACCACATTCCTTGCTTCAAATGTTATATTTACACATCAGAAACATTTTTCTAACTTTCAGACAGCAGATTCTTGGAGGACTAGAAATCTTGACTTTGATTTTCTTTTCATAAACAAGACAATAATCTACACATCCACTAACTCATCAGTGCTCCATCTCACAGTCTTATGATCAGACTAGGAAATCAATTTTCACTCCCATTGCCTTTTATGCAAACTGAAATTGCTCTATCAAAACCACTCCTATGAATGAAAATAGGTTATCTCTATTCTTCAGTGCCTGAATAATCCCTTAGAAGTGACAACCAAGATTAGTTAATAATGGGTTCGTATAGAAAAATTGATAGATACTAGTAGATGAAGACGTATGTTCGAAATAGTTACATACATGTCCATATATGATCTACATAGAGAAATGGGCACTTATCTGATAATTTTTTGTCTGTACTTGACTAATTCCAGTAATGCAGCTGTTGACATCTGAAAACTCCTGCTGTGTTCTTGCTGAGGACATATCCAGACTATGATATTCCATGGAGTTAGATATACTACTCCTCTAAACAAGGTCTGCTTTCTGCTCTATATTGTGGATTACTTATTTATTATTTATTTATTGGTAGATATATCTCTGGTATATTTCTTTTATCTAAAAATTATCCCGTATATTTGAGTATTTCCCTATTTTTTTAATGCGCTTTAGATATGTACTCATTTTTGAGATAATTTTCACAATTTGCTGAAAAAAAAAATGACAAACTCTATTCTCGTTTATTGTTAAGAAGGAAAAGTTACTGATGGTGTGCTAAAAAGAGACTTGAAGATGCATGGTAGGTTGACAAAGGAACAAGGTAAAATCTGAAGGGTTCTCATTATCTGAGTAAAGGGAATTTTGGCTTTGATTCTTGATTAATAATGAATCCAATTAAAAACAAATTTCAGTTCTTGTATTTTATATGCATAAACGGAGAAAATGTGTGCTTCTGAATTAAAAATTACTTGATGATAGTAATCCATGAGCATAAAAATCTTAAGTGTATATATCAAAACTGGGCAGCCAATTAACAAGTTGCTTGAAATGCTGAATGTGGTGAAACAGAATTTTATAAGAATTCACTGGCGTGACTATACCACTTTGTAATATTGCTGTGTAATGAATAATACATGATCCTCTTTGTTGAAGAAACTATGATGATATGATAGATGAGAGTCTACCAGAATTGTCAAGGCATAGCGTCTGAGAGAAGCGACTTCTTAAAGTTCCTCCTGTGTCTACATTTGTATACTTTGTATACTACTTTTTCAAACCCAGTGATTGCATCCCTAGGTTTAGCCTTTGTCCCTGATTTTCTAGCTGAATT
This sequence comes from Lagopus muta, assembly GCF_023343835.1. Classification (NCBI taxonomy): domain Eukaryota; kingdom Metazoa; phylum Chordata; class Aves; order Galliformes; family Phasianidae; genus Lagopus; species Lagopus muta. The sequence continues at coordinate 47,908,239 of NC_064472.1, read as the reverse complement.
GTAGAAATATATTCTCCTGACTAAGTAGATTTCCCAGCTGGAAATATGAGATTTCATACTCTTTTAAAAATATTTGTATAGATCCTACATTTGTTCATCACTAACCAGCTCTCCTCACGTTTTTCTTTAGTGAAGAGTGGCATTCAAACTTTTAATTAAAAGCACTGTGTGCCTCTATCTGTTTATGAGATGTAATAAAGAAATAAATGAAATACACCATATTTAGCTGTTCTGGAACCCTTACCCTCAAAATAACTTTTGCTTTGCAGAATTCCTCTGACACTGTGCTTGAGCAAAGTATGGTGCATGGGGACTGGTGTTAAAGATTTACATCTGTATCTGGGAGAAGAACAGGACTAAGATGTCTCATATCTACTAAAATAATTACTTGAGAAATGAAGCATGGTATAGTTTCTAAATAAATTATAATACATATTAAAATTCTCATAGTACATTTCCTATTATTCCTCATAAGCTTGGGCCTCATTCTGATACTGGATACTGAATGGTGTAGCTAATGGAATTATGGTGGTCTCCTACTTGATGAGAACATGGAAAATCTGATCCATACTTTTTAATTTATAATTCTTTATAGATCCTGACTGACTAAATTAAAGTAAAAATAAATTGCTTGCCACTTAACTGTATAGTGTTCTATTGGTCAGGGAGTTTAGGAAGTTCACAGGAGACTGATTTATATATCCAGTCCTGTTTATATAGCCAGCTAGTTCTTTGTACGATTGCTATATTTCTTTGCACCGTAGAAGATAATTTTTAGGGAGTTTTTCCTTTTTCCTTTTTCCTTTTTCCTTTTTCCTTTTTCCTTTTTCCTTTTTCCTTTTTCCTTTTTCCTTTTTCCTTTTTCCTTTTTCCTTTTTCCTTTTTCCTTTTTCCTTTTTCCTTTTTGCAAGTAATGTATTACTCTTGATTGTGTAAGTAAGCTTGAGGTCAGCTTTGGTATGTCACAAAGAAATACATAAGAGTTTGTATTTACAGGCTCTTCAGAAGAGATAGGGGATAGGCTAAGTAAGAAGGGTGGGGGAGTTGCCCTCTATGTCAAAGAGTTGACAGACTATGAGGAGCCCCCTCTGAGATACAGTCAGGAACAGGTTGAGAGCCTGTGGGTTAGAATTAAGGATGGGTTTAATAAAGGTCTAACAAAACTGGTGATAGAAGTATATTAGGCCACCTGATCAAGGGGAGACTGCTGACGAGGCTTTCTTGCTTCAGATGCAGGAAGCTCATGCTCACTGGATCTTACCCTGATGGGGGACTTCAACCATCCAGATATCTCTTGGAAAGACCACGTGGTGAGTTGCAAGAGGTCTAGGAGGTTCCTGGAATGTGTTGATGATAACTTTCTGGTGCAGGTGTTGGACAGACCGACCAGAGGCGAAGCTTTGCTGGACCTGCTGCTCACTGCTCACCAATGCAGAGGAAATCATTAATGGTGTTAAGATTGGAGGCAGCCTGGGTTGCAGTGGCCATGCCCTGGTCAAGTTTTTGATCCCGAAGGATGTGGGCCTGGCAAAGAGTGGCATCAGGACCCTGAATTTTGGAAGAGCAAACTTTAAGCTGTTCAATGGACTGTTGGCCCCTGGGATGCTGTCTTTAAAAACAAATGCTGAGGAGAGCTGGCTACTGTTCAAGGATGTCTTCCTGAGAGCACAAGAACTCTTTGTACCTCTGAATAAGAAAGCGGGCAGAGGAGGTAGGAAGCTGGTGTGGCTCGATCAGGACTTCCTGGGTGTGCTGAAGGTGAAGAAAGGTGCATACAAGCTCTGGAAACAAGGCCGTGTCACCTGGGAAGAATACAGAGATGCTGTCTGGACTTGCAGGCATGGGATCAGGAAAGCCAAGGCGCAGGTGGAACTGAACTGGGAGGGGGACGTGAACAACAATAGGAAGACATTCTACAGGTACATTGGCCAGAGCAGACAGGCCAAAGCGAGTGTACCTCCTTTCGTAAATGTAGAAGGAGAACTCGCTTCAACAGACGAAGAGAAGACAGAGGTACTGAATGAGTTCTTTGCCTAGGTCTTCACTGGCTGCCAGGATTCCAGTACTTCTCATGTCCCTGAGTCCTGCATCCCTAAACCTCTAGGTGGGGACTAGGTGGTAAATCCCCCATCCCACTCTGAGGACAGAGCAGCTCCGAGACCTCCTCATGAGACTGAATCTGTACAAGTCTATGGGGCTGGATGGCATGCATCCCAGGGTTCTGAAGGAGGAATCAACTCTGAAAGTGTTGATAACTGCAAGAAGAGGGGAAATGCTTTTAAGTTGAGGGGGGGAGATTTAGGTTGGATGTCAGGGGGAAGTTCTTTACAGAGAGTGGTGAGGTTCTGGAACAGGCTGCCCAGAGATGTTGTTGATGCCCTGTACCTGGAGGTGTTCAAGGCCAGATTGGATGGGGCCCTGGGCAGCCTGGTCCAGCATTAAATGGGGAGGTTGGTGGCCCTGCCTGTAGCAGGGGGGTTGGAGATTCATGATAGTTGAGGTCCCTTCCAACCCTGACCATTCTGTGATCTGTGATTCTGTGATACAATGGAGGCTAACTTGATGCAACATAGCAGCAGTAGTAAAAGAGTGTGTAACTCCCTTATCCTACTGTTGACAGTGATGTTGAAATCCTGTCATAATGGCCAGCAACACTTTTTAGGTGTAAATATATTCAAATGTTATTAAGAACAACTCAACTTCTATCTAATTTTAGTACAATTTATTCTGAGTAAGTTTGGAAAGCAAGATACTAGTGGTAAGCCAAACCTCAGATTGAAACAGCAGTGTGCTGAAAAGACACAACCATTAAAAATTGTTGAAATAATTATTCATAAAGAAATCTGAAAACTTGGGCAAACATTCTGTAAGACTAAACCAATAAGAAAAGGAGTAGCTTTACTCATGCATATTTACTTATTCCATACATGTATGTCAGTATCTGTTTCTGGTAACATATATCTATTTTATGCTTACAACTGTCACTACTTGCCAAATATCTTTTGTACTACTTTTAAGGTACTAATGATTTTAATGCAAAATCGAACAACTTAATTTAATGAATAAGTTGAATGAAATCACTTTAATTTCAGTTTTCACTCTGTCTTCACACTGAAGATTCTGTATAACGACAGGAGTGTTTTATGGAAATTAATCTCATAAATGTTTACTTCTAGACTGTTTCTGATCTTATTTTATTTTGTTTTATTTTATTTTTTAAATAGGCAGTGTGAAAATGGATTTTGTTGGCGGGGGTAAGATTAGTGGTAGTTCCCCAAACTAACATAAATCCCTCATTATATAAGTAAAGTTATATATACATTCTTCATATTCCGGAAAAAGAAAACAAAAAACATTTGTACACTTGTTTATTTTTTCTTCCAAAGCATTCATTTTCCAGTTTCTGTTGTCAAGAGAATGAAGATATTCTGTTGGTTTACCAGCAGGTGGGTATTATTAATGTCTTAGTTTCAGCTGGGATGGAACTGTTTTATTCAGAGCGTCTGATACAATGCTATGTTTTAGTTCTAGGAAAAAAACAATGTTGATAATACACTGATGTTTATATCTGTGGCTAAATAGTGTCGTACAGAGGTCATTTGCAATGGGCCCAAGGAGCTGGGATGGAACAGAATAAGGACAGCTGACTTAACACAGCGATATTCTGCACCACATGACATCATGCAAAAGGAGTTTTGAAGGGATTCACCTCATTCACTTCTGTTGATCAGGGGTCTAGCTGGGCATCAGTTAAGGGGATGGTGAGCAAATACTTTGCAGCTGAGACTAGGACAGTTAGCCACATAATAGTCCACTAATATCAGTTAATTGCAGAACAGAGTAAGAAAAAAACCCCACAAAAATAGATTGTAGTAATAGACTCTTTCTAATACCTTTTTTTAAAAAATGCTTTTACAACTTCCATGAAAATTGAATCTGATGCATTTTTTAGGCCTCAAAGCTTTCTTTTTAGGTTATTTGATTTCTTGATCAAACTTCTAAAGATAAGCAAAGTTGTAAATCATTCAGAAAATGAATTTATTTCTATAATTGAATGTATGTTTGGTACCACATAAAGAAACAGGAAGATATATCTGGCAGTTCCGTTTTCTGGCATTGGTTTTATTCTTTGAATTATATAACTGCTAAATTTGTCATTTTATTTGAATGATCTGCTATAAACTGAAAAGCTAATTATTGTTCATCATTGGCCTGAAAATATGTTTGTGGTTAAAATGTCTGTTTGACCTACGATTCTGGAGTTTCAACATAAAAGAAAGAAATTCTACTTCTGCTGAAGTTCTTTTGTCGGAGACCTAATGAGAACTCTTGACTGAATTTTTTGTAGTTCCAGTTATGTCAGTGAAGTCTTCTCTAACTATAGGACTAACAAAAAGATGTTATCAAGACCATTATTCAAATGTCTCCTAACACTAACAGCATGGGACCTCAACCACCTATCAAGGAAGTGTTTTACAGTATTTGACCACCCTCACTGTAAAGAAATTCTTCCTAATGTCCAATTTGGTCTCCTCCAAGTGCAGTTTTGTGCTGTTCTTGTATGCCTTGCAGTGTGGTACTGGAGAGAAGAGTCTAGCATCTTGTTCCGTGCTTCTCTGCCTCAGGAAATTCTGGAGAGTACAGGTTACCTCCAAGTCACTTTTCCAGACTAAAAACCAAAGTGTCTTCAGCCTCTTCTCACAGGACATGCCTTTCAGATTTGCTGCCTACTTTGGATGCTTTCAAGGTCCTTAACATCCTTTTTGTATTGTGAAGCTCATAACAGTGCACAATACCTGTACCAATGCAAAATATGGTGGCAGAACCCTTTTTTGACTATGTAAGCTGTGTTTAATGCACCCCACAACATGGTTTGCCCTCTCAGTTGCCAGAGTATACTACTAACTTATCTTGAACTTGCATCTCTCAATTTCTTTCTGCTGAGCTGCTCTCCAGCCACTAATCTCCCAGTCTATTCCTGTATCTGACACTGTCCAATCTCGGATACAGAACCCAACATTTTCTTGAAATTCATATCATTCCTGCTAGTCCAAATGCTCCAATGTATCTTGATCCTTTTATAAGACCTGCTGCTCTCCTCCAGGGACTCAACAGCACCTCTCAGTTTAAGGAGGGCATTTGACATTCCTGTATCCAGACGATTGATGAAAGTATTAAACAGGGTCAGCTCTAGAACAGAGCCCTGGGAAAAACAACTAATTCTGCAGTTTCTCTTGAACTGTTACAGTAGCATGGAAATTGTCCTAGATATTTTTTATGGGATGGATTTTGGAGTACTTTGTTAAAAGCCTTCATTTAATTTGGCATAAGCTTGAATTACTGAACTTTGATAAATGAGCTAAAGACTTTGCATGCTAGTGCAGGATAATATGAGTCAATGTCACCTAAAGAGAGGGGATCTGGTCCTGTATATATTATTAGTGAAACTGAAAGGCACTCTCACTATAGCCAGAAAAATTCTCAGTAACTCTACATCACTGTGCAGTGTAGTTTATAGTGAAGAAGTGTCAACGTGTATTTATAATCAGAGTGTATGTGCAGTCTAAACATAGAATCATAGAATCACAAGGTTGAAAAGGACCTACAAGATCATCTAGTCCAATTGTCAAAATTTCTCATTCATGGATGTCAGATGCTGTAAAACTTAATTTTGAGGCATATTTTTTAACTCTGTTAGAAAAGTTGTCTATTAGCATATAAAGATAGTATTGTTAAACATAAAACTGTTATTCTCGAAAAACCCAAAGTACCCAAAAATAACCAACAACAGAATGCTATTCCAAAAAAAAAAAAAAGTGTGATTGCTTTATGACTATTTTGCTCAGCAATGAAATACCACTAGCATGATGCTTAGAAATGATAAACTGTTTCAGCCTTGCCTGTCTTTGTAAATTAACAATGTATGTTGATGAGCTATAATGATACAATAGGATAAATTGCATTGAGCAAACAGCATTCTGTTTTATTCAAGCTATTCCCAAGTTTGAGCATTTCTTTACTTTTCAGACATTAGAGGTATGTTTTCCAAAAACAGTGGTGTTGGAAAAAGCTGGAAATGTTCAGGATACAGACTACTTACAAAATCTTTCAAATATTAACATCCTTTTACTTGTAACAAAAGATGAAAAATTGCTAACAAAAGATGAAAATTTTCTTGTATCCTGGGGACATACTGAGATGCTTGTACTAACATATCAAATGCTTTGGATGAAAAAGTTTTTTAAAATCATGTTTTCATTGGTTTAAATCTGTGTTGAAGAATTAACGGAACTTTGATATCAAAAGTAGAATCAGGAAGATTTCTCTGTAGCAAATGTTAGGCAAAACTATAACCAAATAAGAGAATAATATTGAGAAACTGAAAACTTGTTAGCTGTAATAATAATGAATTAAGTTTGTGAGACAAACGATCTCTAAAGTTGAGGTAGCCGGTGTCTGAATAAAAATGGCTGTATTATTATTAACGCATTCATTCTTGAAAGTAGGTTTGTAATACACGTTTGAAACTGAACTCTCACAGAGATAAAGCAAAGTCTATGGAGATAAAGATATAGAGACTGAGATGAATTTCTTGGCTGTAGACTCTTTATTTAAATAACTTGGCGTAAGTATATCTCAATGTTAGAAAATCACATTAAATGAACCCAATTAACCCTGTGAAGTAAAATGATAAAAACTTAAAAAAAAAAAAAAAAAAAAAAAAAAGATGCCTGTTAACTTTATAATTTCTCTGTATCACATGTGCTCAGTTTATTTTTACGTTGAACACTTATGTATTATCCTAGATTTGTTCTGTGCAAGTGATGCGTGATATTGCTCAAAGAGCAGCTACTCAGTGTTTTAGCTACCTGTCTTATGTAAAACTGTGATTTACCTACTATACGTTCTCCAAATTCACTTAGACAACACAATTTTTACTTCCTTCATTTTTACTGTGCTCATCACTGTAGTAGCTGAAATATCACAAATATATGCAGGAACTTAACCTGATATTTATTCTGCAAAATAGTTCAGTGGGTATGCTAAATAGATATGCTAAATGGATATAAAATAGTTACAGGATATGCTAAATCAGTACAAGCAGTGACATTTTCTTTTTTGTCTCTGTATTGTTATGTTCCATATTATTCAGCACTTCAGATATTTAAAAGCACATCTCCTAGTGACTTCATTTGCAGTTCTACAAGTCTGAAGAACAGTTTTATTTATGTGAATTGTTCTGAATTCTAAATAAGTGTCATCAGAGAAGGAGAGAACATATCTAAGTGTTCCTGCCCTAACCTTGATTTTCTGTGCTTATTTTTTGAAGAGCTTTGTCCAATTCTATCCACTTTACCTGTTTTCTTCCCACATGCTTTCCAAAGCTGCTTAGTGTGTTTAAGTGTGCTCCTTGATGTCTTTTCAGATATTCTATAAGTTCTTTACTATCAACATTTCGGTGTGATTTCTTAAAAGTCTCTCTTGAGCCTTGTGCAATTCTTGCTTTTAGTTCAGATGCCTTTTGTCATCTATAGCAACTTGTGTCTGGATCAGTGGTTGAAACTTTCAAAATCACAAGACCAGATAGTTTTTTCGAGTGGAAAAACTTTGACTTCAAAGATTTGTCTTTAATTCAAGTTAATATTTGTGACCATTTATAATGTTGTTGATAACTGAGTCTTTATCCACAAGAGAGAGAAATGAGAATTCCATCTTTTTCAATTCAGTTCATCCTATCACTTTAACATTTACATGGGCAGAACTACTGCCATCTTTCACTGGTTCCTAATCTGCCAACCCACTGCTCAGATTTGCATGAACGGTTAAAATTTTGTTCTATAAATATACATGAAACTTAATTTTCAGTCTAGCCATAGTAAGGTAGAACTTCTGGATAAGCTTCTCAAGATGAGTAATGTGATGGCAGTATATTATGATGAAGATTAGAGTCTGGCTGTGGTAGCAGGTGATAATTCAGTGAGTGCAAATTCCCTCCCTGTTCATACTTGTATGCCCAGCACTTTGTAAGTATTTCCTGGAAGCACTTTAAGGGAGAAGAGCTGGCGACACCTTTCTAGGTTCTCAGTAGTCAAAACTGTCAAAATAGAATGGATGAAAGAGTTAAACCAAGCCAGATATGCATTTAGGTGACTGGAGAGTAATGGTTTCTAACTGCAGTAGATTTTGATTCAAAATTCGTGGTTTTAATTCTTGCACTGATTCTGGTTGTGAGGAAATTGGGAAGTTAATTTTAACTTTATTCATAGCAGCCAATATAGTGTTTTTATTTGCATTTGTGGCTAAAACAGTGTTGATAACATGCTAGCATCTCCATCTTCAGTGCCCAGACACATGTCAATAGGCTGCAGATGAGTAGGAGTTTGGGAGGCTGCTGAGAAGTTAAGGCAGCTCACCCTATCTGACCAAAGGAATATCCCATTCCATGTGACATCATACACATAAATAAAAACTGAAAGAGGGAAGACGTATGCCATCATTTCAAACATTTTCTCAGGCAGCTGTTATCTATGCTTACTCCCTACTTCCCAGCCCATCCCCAAGGATGGGAAGCAGTAAGTTATTTCCTCTTGGATTACTTGAGCTCATGACTTTTGCTGATCTTAATGGACTGTCAATATCTCAATTCAGGAGTTTTTTCTCATTCCTTTAAAGTTTTTTCCTCACTGTGAATCAGAGGAATGTCTGAAAGGACTGATTGATAGCTGAGCCAACTCACTGCACGCTTAAGATTGAATTTTGGCAAAATTTATGTATCATAGTAATTTTTGTTCTGGTTTTGGAGATGAGGTCTCTAATTACAGTGTCAGCACTTAGATCCTATCAGCCTGCAGTAGGTCTATGTTTTCAGTTTAAAATTAGTTCTGTAAATTGTTATAACGCACAAAATATTTAACTTACACGTGACTTCTGCAATGTTTTCAGGAACTCTTTTTTTTTTTTTTTTTGAGTTTCACATCTCCAGAACTGAATCTTATTGCCTCAAAAGGAAATTTGCTAATTCCTCCATGTATATGAGCTTTTTGTCAGATGATGAGAATGAGTCTACTATCATGAAAGGGAGAGCACAAAAGAAAGCTTATGCAATGATTTAAACATAAAATTACAAGTGGGAGGGAGAAAATATTTTACCAGAGAGAAAAATAGTTTACATATGCTCCAAGCAAAAGATGTTATGGGTATGTGAGCACATTTTAACAAGGACTCCCTTTTAACAGGATGGGTAGGCAATCTTTCCTCAAATCTTTGTGGAACTGGTTAATCAGAAACTAACTTTACTACCACATGCTCTCGACTTTCCTGACCTAGATATTTTGAATAATTTTTTCATGTTTTTATAGGCTTAGAAATATTTTCATTTTATATTATTATTGTCTTAAAATAATGAAGGGTATTATATCTTAAGAGGTCAAGCTACATTATGCATAGCATAGACAAAATATCACTCTCTTTAATGCTTATCATTGAAAAACAGATTTCAATACACAACATTGGATGGCTTTAATAATGTAAAGTTTTCACTGCTGTTATTCATATAAACTAATTGCAATTCATAGTGTTCTTCTTTACTGAACACTGTTTTAAACAGGAATCCAATAAGATTTTCCTACAAGGATTCATTTAGTACTTTATATATGTTTTATCAGATCTGTGATACTTGTATGAGTTTTACTGTAATTTTCATTATTTTTAGTCAAGAAACATTAAAAACCAAGCAGTAATTATACGAACATTTGTTGCTCAGTTCTCAGATGTGTGAAGATGTCATATACTGTGCTTGGCATTACACAGTCTCTGTGCCTAGATGAACAGAAAGTTGTGAAGTTATCCTGCTCATTAGAAGTACCAGGAAAAATATTCACCAGATGTATGGTGTCTACTAGATCTACTCAGAATAGATTGCTTTTTCATTCTTATGATGGCACAGAATTATTCTCAAGCATGCTGTTCTAGTTCTGTGTGTGAGTGGGGATAGATGCTAGAGTAATACTTATTTCTACGTTTTTGTTGTTGTTGGAGTAAAAACAAGGAATTAACTTACCTTTTCACAGTTTATCTTTGTATATATTTGTAGTTTAAGTATGGCACGAGTAAGCAAGAGATGATAGAACATCCTGTGTATTTCTTATCCTGATGGGACTATGGATCTTCTCCATAGGCAAAAATATTATCTTTTTGTTCCAAGAGGAAATAGTTACTATTTGTCTTTAAATATTCGATTGTCATCTACATTTTACAGTTTAGTATTCTAAAACATGAATAGTTTTTCACAAAATTACTACTACAGGTACCAAATTCTATATGAAAATTATTAATATTTCACCTTATTTTTAGTGTAAAAATCTTTGTGAAAAATAAAGCTGTTTTCTATAAAATATCTCCAGTATATATTACTTTCTTTATAAAATTTCTTTATATGTGTTTTGTATATGGTTTATCTGTGTGAGAGAAGTGTATGTTAAGACAAATTTTACATGGTAGAAAACTGAGTAAGAAGGAGATTACATTAGCTAAATATAAACTATCAACATGCAGTCTATTACAAAAAATATTTTACCCTTTGAAAGAGTGTAACATTAATTCCTATATATGTGCTAAGGTGAGTAATTTATATTCCATCTGCAATCAAGAACAGCCTAATCATACATTTAGTTTGGCAAATTATAGTGGCATCAAGGCTATCATAGAATCATAGATAGCTGATGTATGATCAGAGTTCAGGGGGCACCTTATCACTCTCTACAAATACCTGAAGCCCTCACCAGCTTTGTTGCCCTTCTCTGAAGATGCTCCAGGGCCTGAATATCTTTCTTGCAGTGAGAAGCCTGGAACTGAACACAGCCCTGAACTGAACACTTGAGGTATGTCCTGACCAGTGTTGAGTACAGAGTGATGATCACTTCTCTGCTCCTGCTGGCAATGCTATTTCTGATATATGCCGTTGGCCTTATAGACAACTGCTTGCAGGTAAGCATCATCCAATATCTGCAGGACTCTTTTCTCTTCACAGTCTTTCAGCCACTCTGCCCCAAGCCTGTAGTGTTTCTTGGGGTTGTTGTGGCCACAGTGCAGGACCTGGTACTTGAACTAGCTGAACTTCATCCCACTGGCCTCAGCCTGTCCAGATCCCTCTCTATGGTCTTACCAAACAGATCTACACTTGTTCTAACTTGGTGTCATCTGAAAACTTACTGAGGGTGCACTCAGCGCCCTCATCCAAGCCATCAGTAAAGGTACTGAACAGGGCATGTCTCAGTTCCAACCCCTGGGAAAAACCACTCGTGATCAGTTGTCAGCTGGATTTAACTCTGTTCTCCACTACTCTTTGATCCCAGACATCCAGATAGTTCTTTACCCAGCAGAGGGAGTATCTGTCTAAGCCACAGGCTGCCAGTTTCTCCAGGAAAATACTGTGGGACAGTGGTGAAGGTTTTGCTGAAGTCAGGGCAGACTACATCAACAGCCTTTCCCTCATCCACCAGGCGGGTCACCCAATCATAAAAGGAGATCAGATTGATCAAGTTGCCTTTCATGAACCCATGCTGGCAAGGCCTGATCCCATGGTTGTCCTGTTACAGGGTGATTCAGAACTGCAGAGGTTGAAATGATTCGTTTGTTTTTTCAAAGTATGACCTAGCTTATAAGTTTCATAGCTTAACTCAAGTTTTGTGTTGGACTAAGATCACAGTTCTAAAATCTGATAGACGAAATTGGACAAGGGACAGCTGGGCCAGCATTTTCCCAGATACGTGGAAAATATTCTCAGGAAAAGCTGAAAATCAACAATACTAATAATTCCCAAACTTAACTTAGTCACTTTGTAAAATATGCAGATCTAACATTTAATTTTTCATTATTTATTAAAAAATAAAGGCTTCTAGACTGAGGATAACCGTGAATCAAAGCTGATTTGTTTGCACAGCAGCAGTAAATAAAGACTGCTCTAAAAATGGACTTGGGTTCAAATTAATTATGCAATTTATTATTTTCTCTATTTGTGATCTACATAAAAAGCAGTCTTGGATAGAAATGGGCATATAGATAAGGTGATGGTGGATGGACTTATACTCTTTGGGTTATACGGCAGTAGAGGTGAGATTTTTGAGATTTTAATCTTATGTCTTGTTTCTGAAATCATCCTTTTCACGTTCACTATTTTGAAGAACTATCAAGAAATATACATAGTTGCAACACAGACCATTTTTGTAGGACAAAGCCATAAATACCTGCACATTTTGCATCAGGAAATACAAGCTGCAACCTGGAGTCAGATAGTCCATATAATTCTTTAAAATGATGAACTGAAAACATCCAAAATGTTTTATATCTATAAATTTGTTTGAGCTATATTTGCTTGTGCAATCCATTAGAACATAATTTATTCCAATTTTTAGTTTTGAGGATGTTAGAATTTAATTGTAGTGAGGGGTATATCATTAGTCTTGAACATCTGCCAGACGTTAAGTGTTCTCATGGCCAACATTCTCTCAAATCTTTGAAGCACAGTCTTTGGGTTTGCTCATGATTTGCTATCATTTAACTGCAGGTCTGCAAATTTTTTTAACAAAAATTATAAACATTAAGATTTGTTTTATATTAACCAAGAATTTTAATTCAAATACAGACAAAATGTGATTCTAGGCAAATAGGTCTCTCTGTTCTTTGTTATCTTTTGCTTTTACAAATTTAAAGCAAATTTATTTCAGTAGGTTATGTATATCTTTTATATTACTTTTTATATTACTGAAATCAGAATGATTTCTACTAGGGAGGCACCATATGGAAAACTGCTTTACACATTTTTGTCCTTAAATGATACCAACACTACGCTTTTCCCTTGTCACAGAAAGCACAATATAGCATATGGAATCACAATATTTTTATTTCAAATTGGCTTCCTCTGCTTCTTAGAAAAACAGGATGGAGCAAATCTCCTTCTGATAGAGGATCTGTTCTCTTCACTTGAGACAATCTTAAACAGTCCAAATGTACATTTAAGTACACAAAGAAGTTCTCACACAGTGATTTTTGAATATATTCAAAGGCGTGCTCTTCGCTACTTTCCGATAAGAAACTGTAAAGAAAAAAAGTGAAATGACTGAGATAATAGGAAAAAATTATTTCTTCTTGTGCTTTATTTTATAATGGTCTCCAATATACTACCCCAAAGGTCAGGGAATGCATCTAATACTTGCAGAAAAATGGAAATGAATATTTCCAAAACCAATTTAAATAGTTCATGATGTCATTAGATCATTACAATTGAATAACTATTTTTAAATAACATATGTGTTTTAGAAGGGTTTGAAAATTATGACATTCCTTTTCTTTGAGCGGATTTCACCTTTAAGATTCCTTGAACAATATCTCCCACTGTGGTTTATACAAATTGTGATTTCTGAGGAAATCAAGGGAGTGCACACAGAAGCACATTACAATTAAAAACCTCTGGGGAGACCTCACTGTGTCTTTCCAGTACCCAAAGGTGTTCTCTAGATGTTATGTGAAGATTTTTTTATTACTTAGTGGGTAGTGAGGAACTGGCACAGACTGCCCAGAAAAGCAGTAGATGCCCCATTCCTAGAGGTGCTCAAGAGCAGGATGGATGGGGCCTTTGGCAAATTGATATAGTGGTTGACAACTGCACCCATGGAAGAGATTGGGTACAGATGACAACTATGGTTCCTTCCAACCCAAGCAATTCTATGATTTTATGATTTTAAGATTATATTGCTTCTGAAACGCTCCAGGTGGGTTGCTATGATTTGTTCTTGATTGCTCCATACTTGCTACCATTCATATTTTATTGTCTTCCAGATATTTATTTCATTTTTTTCTCCCTTGTCTTTCTCCACCTTATTATACTTTCTGCCTTTTCACATATCCTGCAGTCTCAGCCAGAAACTGTGAGTTCTCAAATGTAATCAGATGTAGCTGCAGGCATGTCTGCGTCTGTTTCGTCAGGGACAGCTAGGTAGAGAACAAATAAGACCTTTTTTTCCTTCTTATTGTTTTCTGTCACTGATAAATAATTATAGAATCATGGAATGGTTTGGGTTGAATGGGACATATAAATTCCAACCCCCCTACTGTAGACAGGGACACCTCTCTCTAGACAAGGTTTTTCAAAGCCCCATCCAGCCTGGCCTTGAATGCTTCCAGGGAAGAGGCATTCACAATGTCACTGAGCAACCTGTTCCAGTGTCTTACCATCCTCACAATAAAGAAATTTTTTCCTAATATCTAGTCTAAATCTACCCTCTTCCAGTTTAAAACCATTTCCCCTTATCCTGTTGCTACCTGCCATTCTAGAAAGTCCCTCTCCAGCTTCCCTGTAGACCACCTTCAAGTCCTGGAAGGCCACTATAAGGTCTCCTCAGAATCTTCTCTTATCCAGGCCAAAGATCCTCAGCTCTCTCAGCCTGTCTTCATAGGCTCTAACTCTCTGATCATCTCTGTGGCCCTCTGCTCCAACAACTCCACATCCTTCTTCTGCTAGCGTCTTCAGGACTGGACTCAGTACTCCAGGTGGGGTCTCATGAGAGCAGAGTAGAGGGGCAGTAACACCTCCTTCAGCCTTCTGGTCACACTTCTCTTGATGCAACCATGTACATGGTTGGCCTTCTGGGGTGCAAGTGCACATTGCTGGCTCATGTCGAATCTTTCATTAATTGACACACCTGAATCTTTCTCCTCAGGGCTGCTCTTAAGCCATTCTTTGCCAAATACCTATCTGGACTTGGGATTGCCCTAACACAAGTGCAGAACCTGCAGGTGGCATTACTGAACTTCAAAAAGTTGGCATGGGCCCACCTCTTAAGCCTGTCCAGGCCCTCTGGATGGCATTCATTCTTCCAGCGTGTCAACTATACCGCTCATTTTTCAAACTTGCTGAGGGTGCACTTGACCCCACTGTCCATATCAGCTATGAAGATGTTAAATAACACTGGTCCCAGTGTTGAATCCTGAGGAACACTACTTGTCACTGGTCCCCACTTGAACACTGAGCCACTGACTGCAACTTTCTGAATGCGTCCACCCATCAAATCCGTTTTTCCCCAATTTGGCAACCAGGATCTCATGAAGGACAGTGTAAAATGCTTTCCAAGTTCAGATAGATGATGTGAGTTACTCTTCCTTTATCCAGTGATACTGTAACTCCATCATAAAGTCATCGACTTTGACAGGCATGACTTAACGCATGGTGAAACCATGATGGTTAACATTAGTCAATCACCTTGTCTTTATTTTCCATGTACTTTAGTAAGGCTTTCAGGAGGATCTGCTCCACAGTCTTACCAATTTTCTGATTAAAGCTAAACTTTTCAATGGAATATGAATTAAAAAAGGGAATTATACATGTCAGAACTCTTGATATCATTTGTCATTAATCTCTAGTTTCTACAATGGCACAGACCAGCACTTTACTTGGATTTCCTACAAATTCCTACTGTTGAATAGGTGGGTTTTTTTTTTTTTTTTTTTTTTTTTTCCCTTTCTGTTTCCTGCTACTCGTATCTCATTTTGAGGCTTGGCCTTTCTAACTTTCAGCCAATAGGATTCCAATTATTTGATTTTTTTTTAGTGTCCTGTTTATCATGTAATTCATGATAAACATGTTATAAATAACATGATATATAAATAAAATGTTATAAATAACATGAATAAAAATTTGTGTTATTCATTATGTATGTTTAGTTCTTGCACTCTCCTATTCTTCCTGAGTTTAGTCTTCTCTCTTCCTTCTTGCTTTTGAGCCATTAATTATCAGGAAGAAATACACATAGAAGTCTTTTCTCAGTCATTTTTTCCATCTTCTTTATTCACAAAGAACATACAAAAAGAATTTTCTGTTTGGACTTAGGACTATTTTGTCCATCCTTCATTAGCACATAGTTTTCCATCCCCCATCCAATCCATTCCCCCCAACAGCTCCTTAAGATGGCTGTTAAGTGAGAACAATTAAAAAGCATTAGACACTTCATAGCCATATCTTATAGATGGAGAATATTCAGGTTAGATTCTATTTCTGTTACAGTTTATCTTATTTTGATACTGCGTCTCAGACAATGGGAGTATACACAAATCTCCTCACCAAAGGATGACTACTAGAGCTGAATTTATGCTCTTGTTGTCTTCTTTTTATTTATCTAAATTATTCTGCCTTAGCTCTTTTCTAACTGTTTTCAATCTTAAAAGATTTCATTTTGGTATCTATAGAAACATTATTTTTTTCTTTCCTGTTACATCATTTAACCATTTGATCTTGGCTTTGTTCAAATATTATTACATCTTGAAGGACAAGTATTAGTCCAAATTTAACATTTGAAGCTTTAAATCTCTGAGAACACATCACTGATATTTATAGAAACTCCAAGCTATCTGTTTGGAGTATATAAAGAAGAGTAACCAGTCAAAGCACAAGAAATAATATACAGAAACATCTTTACTGGATAGGAATGAATGGGTCTTTTTCTTATACTCTGACTTTCAAACAGTCAACATTCTGGTATTTAAATAACTTACAAATTAATTCACAGTTGTCAACCAGACATTGACATCATCATTGAATCCTGACTGACATAATTTATTTTAAGTTTAGAATAGTTCTCCTAACTTTGTGGTAAACTTGATTTTCACATACCCAGAAAAATAAAAAAAATTCTGTAACTCAGAAATTATCATTTTGCAAATTATTCTACTTTTATTTCCTTATATTTTCTTTTCATCTCTGAAAGATTTTTAGTATCAAACTTGCTTATATTCTTGTATTGATTTAAGATAAACAGAATTTGTTACTAGGCCCTACAGAAATGAGAAGGAGTCTGACTTAGAATCTCTGCTGCCCTTCACAGTACAAAATTCCATAAATCTGATCTCATTTAACGTGTCAGATTGTTAGTGTTGAATATTTATCTCTTCTATTTTTCATTGAAATCCATAAAATACAGGTAAGCTAGCCACCCAGAACTGAAAATGGACGGGATATGCTTCCATAAATAGAAGACAGCAGTTCTTTAGCAAAAGTGGGCAACTACAGCCAGGCAGTTTACATCCATTTATCGGTTCCTTGGTTTGAAAGAACTGAGGTACTATTAACCTGGGAAAACATAACCATTTCATCTATAGTCATATGTTAAGCAGAACTGCTTAAACAGAACTGCTATTTACAAACTGGATGAGCCATGATTTAGAAACATTTGAGGGAAAAGATTAGCATCTTAGTTGCTCCGTAAGTAATGCCTACTATTTATTTCTATGGAACTACAACAGATGCAAACAGCTCTGCAGCACTAGATAGACCAAATTCTCAGCTAATAGAATGTTATTTTTCAATATGGTCACTGTCTTTACCTATGCATTTTTCCTATCAATGAACAAGAGCTTGCATGCCATGCTAAAAAACATCTGTACTAGCAGAGGTAACCAATCATTTCACAACTGCTATGATGGCATTGTTACTAGAAAAATGTTGCCCATGCAGTCCATCTTTCATAAGCTTGAAGAGATGGAAATCAGAAGACATCAAATCTGGGATCCATGTGGTGGGAGTGGTAGGACAGCTCTGCTAAGATTCACAGCGCTCTCTTCAAACTGAAGGCCCAGTGTTACAGTGTTGCAAGAGAAAGGTTTTCTTCTCTAGCCTGACTCCGGAAGTTTGAGCCTTCAGCTTCGCAAGCATCACAGCATAGTGGTCAGAGCTGCTGGTTTGTCCAGTTTCTAGGAAATCCTAACTAAGCACCTATCCCAAAAAACAGTGCACACCACTGCTGAGGGCTGCATCTTGAAAACTTATTTTGATAGAAAATTCATGTGTAGCCATTTCATGGAATGTCATTTTGACCTTGGTTCATAGTGGTAAGATCACACCTTGTCACTGACAGTAATACAACCCCAGAAACTGTCACTTTCAGCCTTGTATTTGTTCAGTGGGTCCTGGTGAACTTGCATACTGTGTTCTTTCTGTTCCTGAGTGAGTATTCATGGGACACAAAATCACAGAATCACAGAATCACAGAATCACAGAACTGTAGGGGTTGGAAGGGACCTCCAGAGATCATCGAGTCCAATCCCCTTGCTTAAGCAGGTTCCCTACACCAGGTCACACAGGTAGGTATCCAGGCAGGTCTTGAACATCTCCAGAGAAGGAGACTCCACCACCTCCCTGGGCAGCCTGTTCCAGTGCTCCGTCACCTCACTGTAAAGAAGTTCTTGCGCACATTTGTGCGGAACTTCCTGTGCTGCAGTTTCCGGCCGTTTCCCCTTGTCCTGTCTCCACTCACCACTGAAAACAGTCTGGCCTTGCCATTCTGCCCCCCACACCTTAGATATTTATAGACCTGGATCAGGTCCCCTCTCAGTCTTCTTTTCTCAAAGCTGAACAGACCCAGTTCACTCAGCCTTTTGATGACACACCTGATGCAAACTTTGCGATAGTGTTGTTAACGCTATTTCCAAAACACTGAAGCTGATATTCATTTCTGTGCACAATTCCCTCATTCTAATCCACAGAATTGCATGGATGAGCTGATCACTCTTCATTTTGGGATGTAACGGCTGTTTGTGTGACTGTCTGGAATGTGGCTTGCCTTTCACATGACTATCACCATTGCTGAACACACACCTCTCAGTGCCTCACTTTGCTCACTGATACCATTTGGTCTCCAGAAACATTCAGCAAACATCGAGGAATGTCAGTGGGTGCTATTTTTTCCACTTTCAGTGACACACTTCTTCTTCATATGCAAGTCAGACTGACCCTCTTCTGCCATCTGTCACATGGCAACAAATTAAGGAATGGTGGTGAGAAGGTTCAGTCTCTACTACCATATCACCAACATATACCATGTCGTGGGCTAACATAACATAGCAGGCATTACTTTATAAGCAGCCCTCATAAAGACTCAGGATTAAAAATGTGAAGCTCTCTTTAAGCAAAAGAACAGTGTACTATTTTCCTTTCAAAATGCATGTTTTCACTTTACAAGCAGCCTTCAATATCTGAAACCGTTTTCTTATGTGCTTTTTTAAATCGCATCACATTTTATTATTTTCTTTGAATATTGCAATGAGATGCAAGAGAAATTTAACAAAGGATCTCATTGAAGAGAAAAATAAAATCTTTCTTTGCATTACTGCAGTCTTATTAGTTAACACATTTATTTGAACTCATAATGTACATTCTAAATTATTTTGGAGAACTGAAAACACAAGGAAGTGTCACTTTTTTATAAAAATGTGTTATGTTATACACTGAAGCCACTTTTAACTCTGCAGGAGGCATACATGTCTTGCAATCATTACAATGACACTGAAAGTCTAGAAGGCTATTAGGAAGAGAAACTGCTGGGTCCATTGTAAAATGAAAACACGATATTATTGTAGTCTGTTGCCAATGAAAAAAGGAATGCACCAAAACAGAAAGGGATTTTCAGTTCCTGTCGAACTCAGAAAGCAAAATAAATTGTTTTGCAACAGCATTCTCTTTCTTTAAGTGAATGGAAATTTTTCTTTATTCTGGAAAATCGAGTGAGTTGTAGTTTCAGCACCATCATCTGAATTGCAAATGTAGCTTTGCTGCATTTCCTATGATGTATCTGTTAAAAATATCTAACCTTATGCTGTGACCTTCAAAAACATTTATAATATTCATCATAAAATGGCAACTTCTATGCAACTAATAGTACACTTCAGGATGGCTGGAGAAATGACTGATTTTTTTTATGATAAGTATCTGTTGCTGATATTTGTTGCTGTTAGCTTTTTTCTTTTACACATCGTTGGGTAAATTTCTTTAGTGGTTTAGAAAGGGTAAGAAACTATGGTATGATACTTCTGTATCATGTACAAATATACAGACAGTATGTGAGACTGTAGTGGATCAAATCCTTTGCAGATGTATTCAAACATCTTGACTTAAATAAGTACTAGCACCTTCAGAGCAGAAATGAGTTTATTATAGTATATATACATGAAGTGAATTAACCTTTTCTTTCCAGTGGCACATGATTAGCTTACACCTTGACCTTTGTAGTTCTTTGTGCCCTTTTTATTTTTATTTTTTTCCCATTTAAGTATACCTAATATAAATACAGGATTTCTGTACAGATGAGTAATTCTCTCCTGGGCTCTTCCTAGCCCCATGTTGAAGTTACATTTTTTGTTGTTGATTGGTGCCCATCAAAAATAGTGCATTCTGGACTATTTCAACCATACCAATGTACTTTCTCATCTCATTATATGCTTCACCTGTGTCACAGAAAGCAGTATTTTAGATATTTTTAAAAGATAGGAAAAAAAAGGAAATACTGGAGAAGGAGGTGATTTAGGAACTGTGTATGGAAATTCATTGTGAGTGCTTTGGTTTAATTGTACTGCGGTAGTACAGTATATATTTTCATCATTTTAAATCTTTGGCAAGTCTTCAGAGCAGTAAGCATTTCTTATCATATACTAAATGTGATCTGAAAGCTTGAATGTAGAGCTGTGTACAGATATGAATAAAAGTACCTGATCATGTCTGTCCCAAACTATTTGTTTCTTTTCAAGAAGACAATATGAATATATTCTTTTCTGAGTATCCATAGGTATCAAAGCCTTTTTTTTTTCCTGCATGACTGATTAAAATTTGTGTATTCTTTATGTTTGAATTTATTGGTATGCAAACATAAAGTACTTTGCAACAAAAGTTATGGTTCAGTTGTGGTTTAACCAGGCAAATTGCTAAACACCACAGAGCCTTTCACTAACTCACCCTCTGCCCCAAGTGAGATGGGGGGAGAAAAGAAGAAAAAGAAAAGTAGAAATCTTAGGTTGAGATAAAAGTTATTTGCTAAGACAGAAAAGGAACAGAGAAATAACAGGAATGGTAATTACATATGTATGTATAAAACAAGAAAGCTGAATCCTGGACAATACCTATCCTATAACATTTACGTCATGCTCAGATGTTACAGTTTCCCATACATCCCAACTAATTCCCATCACCTGTTTTGCCTTTTGATATATCATTTCCATATTCTTTGGCCCAACCCTCTAAATTTTCCTTGTAGTTCATTTAGGCTCCATCTGTCATAATAGTCCTTCAGTGCAAGAAGGATGATGCATGGTGTTGAATTATTGTATACAGAAGCCAATTCTGGTTCCAGCAGAATTTATTTTTCTTTAATCTGGGTAATTATTACTATCATACTGTTGATTAAGCATATAGCAACCATAGTAACTATACCACTCAGTACTATGTAGCAGTTAATATCATACAATTCAAATTATTATCTGTTCTCACTCAGCATCAAATCCCCTTGAGGTGCACACTGGATGTTTTCCCATTCTTCCACATTACCCATCAAGTGTACCCAGATCCCTGAGCAAAAGCAATCCCATGGATGCCCTCCCCTTTTATGCTCAGTATGTCTTTCATGTGTGCTACAGGGACTTTGTCTTCTTCTATAGTATGTAAGAGGTTTGATTAGACAGAACCAGCTTGATTGGCATACTCCCAACTATTGACCAGGTGGTTTTTGCTAAATGTGTGTCCCGGTATATGAATGTCCCAACACTCATAGCTATCAGTGTAGTCTTTAACTTCCATTGTATCATTCAATTTTTTCCAGAGGCTTGTGCATGATAGGGGGTGTGATATAACCATTCGAGGTCATGCACTCTGGCCCAAATATTTATGAGTTTGTTTCAGGAATGAGCTCCAGTATCTGGTTCAATTCTTTATGGGTGCCATAGCACCACAAGCCTTGCTTTTTAAGGCCCAGGGTAGTTTTGGGCAGTGGCATGTGGCACAGGATGTTTCCAGCCATTGTAAACACCATTGTAATCATGTAATATTTATCATGGCATGTTTGTGGGAGTGCGATATAATCAGCCTGTCCGGCCTCTCAGTGTTTATATTTCATCCATCTTCCTCCATATGAAAGAGGCTTTATCTGCTTTGCTTCCTTAATTTAAGTGGATTATTCAAATTCATGGAAAGACTATGCAGTAGTGTCCATGGTCTATTTCACCCCCTGATCCTGAGCCCATCTATGTGTTACATCTCTTCCACGAAGAGTTTTGGGTCCACTGAACTAGAAATAATTCACTGTTATGTTGCCAGTTGAGAGCCACCTGAATCAATTCAATCCTAGTGGCTTGATCCACATGCTGTTTGTTTTGAAGCCGAAATTCTTGCGCCTGCACCAGCTCTTAAGCCATCTATTGAAGAGTTGGGTATTTTGGATCCTCCCTGTACCTTTCCCTGACACCATGGGCATAGAAGAAATTGGAGGGAAGTGGATTGGACGACCCAATGGATAAGCAATTGGTTGAAAGGCCGCAGACAGAGGGTGGTGGTCAATGGCTCTATGTCCAGGTGGAGGCCGGTAACAAGTGGTGTCCCCCAAGGGTCTGTCTTGGGACCGGTGCTCTTTAACATCTTTATTAATGACATCGATGAGGGAATCGAGTGCACCCTCAGCAAGTTTGCTGACGACACCAAGCTGAGTGGTGCGGTTGATACGGTGGAAGGAAGGGATGCCATTCAGAGGGACCTCGACAGGCTGGAGGGCTGGGCTCGGGTGAACCTGATGAGGTTCAACACGGCAAAGTGCAAGGTTTTGCATTTGGGCCGGAAGAACCCCAGGCACCTGTACAGGCTGGGAGGAGTGGTCCTTGAGAGCAGCTCGGCAGAGAAGGACCTGGGGGTCCTGATGGACGAGAGACTGAACATGAGCCAGCAGTGCGTTCTGGCAGCTCGAAAGGCAAATGGAATCCTGGGCTCCATCAGGAGAGGGGTGGTCAGCAGGGACAGGGAGGTGATTGTCCCTCTCTACTCGGCTCTTGTGAGGCCCCATCTGGAGTACTGTGTCCAGGTGTGGAGCCCTCAGTACAAGAAAGACATAGAGATTTTGGAAAGGGTCCAGAGGAGGGCGACTAAGATGATCAGGGGGCTGGTGCACCTCCCCTATGAGGACAGGCTGAGGGAGTTGGGCTTGTTCAGCCTGGAGAAGAGAAGGCTGCGGGGTGACCTCATTGCAGCCTATCAATACCTGAAGGGAACCTACACCCAGGAGGGGAGTAAACTCTTCAAAAGGGCTGTCAACAGCAGGACTAGGGGAAATGGTTTTAAGTTGAAGGAGGGAAGATTTAGGTTGGATGTTAGGGGGAAGTTCTTTACTAGGAGAGTGGTTAGGCCCTGGAACGGGCTGCCCAGGGAGGTTGTGGATGCCCTGTCCTTGGACGTGTTTAAGGCCAGGTTGGACGGGGTCCTGGGCAACCTGATCTGAATGTGTATGTTTGGTGGCCCTGCTAGGCAGGGGGGTTGGAACTACATGATCCTTGGGGTCCCTTCCAACCCGGGTGATTCTGTGATTCTGTGATTCTGTGATAAGTGGGCATTTACATGAAGTACTTTTACAACCATGTTCTCTACCCAGGCAGCAGTATCTTTCCATAATGCAGCAGCCCAGAATGGATTCTCCTCTGTGCTGCCAGTTATTCTGCTTCTGTCACTGTAACCACCTCAGAGGACATTTTCCTCCATTCATGAATCAGTACTGAGATAGAGCACTGGACACTTCTCTCAGTCAACAATATCTAAATCCAGCTGAATGGCCTTCAGTTCTGAAAATTGGCTCATTTCACCTTTTCCTTCAATAACTTCTCTACCTTTGTTTAGGACTCCAGACAACAGTCTTCCACTTTCAACTCTTTCCCACAATACAACAGAACCCATGAGTGAACAAAATATACTTCTCCTCGTTCTCTGATAGTTTATTGTACAGTAGGGCCACTAAAGTATGTGTCACCTCTTCCTCTGATTGTATTCCAAAATCTTTGCCTTTGGGGCGGTCCATGATCACTTCCAGATTCCAGATATGTGGGTGACTGGAATCAAAAAGCCTATCTGAGCCCATTGTGTAAACAGCACAACACACGTAGCATTGTTAGATGATGTGGGGGGGAACCTTCTGTTTGAACATTCAGCCCAGAGTAGGCAGTCAGAGCATCAAGAGGAGATCTGCTTCTGTACCAGCAACTTCCTAAACAGCTTGGACCCCTTCATGTGCTGCTAATATATCTTTTTCAGTTGGAGTACAGTGGGCTTGGATCCTCTGTATCCCAGACTCCAAACCTTATGGGCCAATCTCATGTCTCCCTTGGTACTTTCTGCCAGAGGCTCCATGTGGGGGCCATTCTCCCAGGTCATGGTGTAGAGCACATTTTTTACATCTTATTCTTCCCAGACTGGCTCATGAGCTACTTCATAAACTATCTACTGTTTAATTTTTCAAAGGCTTCTTGTTGCTCAGGGTCCCATATGAAATCATTTTTCTTCCTGGTCACTGAATAGATGTTTACAATCAGAGTCTGGAATATGCATTCTCCAAAAACTGACAACACGAAAAAAGCCTGCTTCCTTTTTGCTAGTTAGTTGAGACATAGCAGTTATTTTGTTGATCACATCCACAAGGATTTGACAGTATCCATTTTGTCATTTTATTCCTAATATCTGGATTTCCTGTGCAGATCCCTTGACTTTACTTTGCTTCTTGGAAAAACTGGTTTTTAGAAGGATTTGGATTATTTTCTTCACTTTCTTGAAAACTTCCTATATTATGTAGTCCTCTCTGGTGAAATAGCCAATGTATCGTGGGCGGGCAGGAGCTTCTCCTTGTTCCAGAGCAGTCTGGATCAGCCCATGACAAAAGGTAGAGCTGTGTTAACACTGTTGGGATAGTCAATTCTTGATGCACTGGACATCCCTCCAAGAGAAATCAAAGCATGGCCTGCACTCTACTGTCAAAGGAATTGAAAAAAATTCACTGGTAATATCAATTGTGGCATACCACTTGGCAACCTTTTCAGTTCATACTGAAGTTCTGTCATATCTGGTTTGCCAGCAGTCAACACTGGTGTTTCTTCATTCAGGACACAATAGTCCACTCTTAGTCTCCAGTCTCCATTGGACTTTCACACTATACATTTGGGACTATTAAAGTGTGAGCAAGTCTTGCTGATTATTTGGCTCTCCAGTTAATGAACCAGCTAATGAATGGGAATCAGGGAGTCTTGGTTGGTGCAACATTGCCTCTGGTGCACTGTTATAGCAGTAATTGGCACCTAATGTTCTTTTTTTTAGCAGCTCTGCCACAGAAGGGTCCTCTGAGAGACCAGGCAAGGTTGACAACTACTTAATGTCCTCCATCTCCAAGGCAGCTACACCAAAAGTGTGTAGAGACCTGGGAGAATGGCCCTACCTGGAGCCTCTGGCAGAAAGCACCAAAGGAGGTTTAAGATCAGCTCACCAACAGCCTTTTGGGTCCTTGAAGAACCCTATTCTGAGATAACCTATGCCATGGATCCACAGAGACTCTAGGCTGGTCACAATGGCTACCTTTGCCATTCATTCCAAGATAGACTCACTTCAGTCTCCAGTACAGTTACATCTTGGGATTCCCCTGTCATTCCCAAAATGCAGGTGGTTCTGCCCCTTTATAGCTTAATGACAATACAGCACACCATGCATTAGTGTTCACTAGAGACTTGTATTATTATATATATATTATTATAGTTCTATTATGCTGGGCCATCAAATCCACACTGTCCAATTAACTGATTGTTCCCTTTCCTCTACCCGACTTGAGAAAGGACTCCTCTAGTCCTGGTTGTTGTATTTGTTACTTGCTTCTTGTGAATGTGAACCAATAACTTCATCATCAAATACAGAAATAAGATCAGACCATCTACTCTGTTCAGAGAACTATCCACTGGAATCTGGAGTGGCATTTTCCTGAAAGAAAACTCTCTTGTGGTTGTATTCCCTTACGACACCTGCACCTGTGCTGCTATGATTGAAGTGGGTTTTCCATCCTACTTCCTCATATCCTTTCCATGACCAGACAGGTAAAAACCACAAGATGGCATCTGGTGTGTATCCACTATATCCCCTCTCTCGAACAGAGGAACACTTACTTCTAATACCTGAAATATTAGTCTGTACAGATGAGGTGTAGGGTCTATGGTTTTGAATTTCTGGAGTTCTCAGGAAAGTTTATCCACAACTGAAGTACAGGCCTGCAGGAAGAAGGAAAGACATTTTTCCTGTTGCTGGAGCTTGTAAACCAATTCATCCATGGTTTGTTCCTCTCTGTCTTCCAGGTCGTTAATACCAGTGAGTTGGCATATGAAAATGGTGAACACTATGCAGACTTCTGCCACATAGAATCACAGAATGGCCCAGGTTGGGAGGGACCTCAAGGATCATGAATCTCCAACCCCTCTGCCACAGGCAGGGCCACCAGCCTCCCCATTTAATGCTGGACCAGGATGTCCAGGGCCCCATCCAATTTGGCCTTGAACACCTCCAGGGACGGGGCATCCACAACCTCTCTGGGCAACCTGTTCCAGCACCTCACCACTCTCTCTGTAAAGAACTTCCCCCTGACATTCAACCTAAATCTTCCCTCCCTCAACTTATAAACATTTCCCCTTGTCCTTCTATTATCTACCCTTTCAAAAAGTTGATTCCCCTCTTGTTTGCAGGCTTCCTTTAGATACTGAAAGTCTGTAATGAGGTCACCCTGTAGCCTTCTTTTCTCCAGACTGAACAAGCCCAGATCCCTTAGCCTGTCTTCATAGGGGAGGTGCCCCAGCCCCTGATCATCTTTGTGGCTGCTTCTGGACCCCTTCCAACACCTCTCTGTCTTTCTTGTACTGGAGGATTCAGATCTGGACACAGTACTCACCAGAACAGAGTAGGGAGGGACAATCACCTCCCTGCCCCTGCTGGCCACCCCTCTTCTTATGGAGCCCAGGATACCATTTGGTTTCTGAGCTGCAAGTGCACACTGTTGGCTCATGTTGAGTTTTTCATCCATCAGGACCTCCAAGTCCTTCTCTGCATGGCTGCTCTCAAGACTGCTCCTTCCATTCTGTATGGATGCCTGGAATTCCTCCGGCCCAAGTGCAAAACATTGCACTTTGCTGTTGAACCTCATTAGGTTCACAAAGGACCACCTTTCCAGCCTCAACAGGCTGAGGTCCCTCTGAATGGCATCCCTTCCTTCCACTGTGTCAACCCCACCACTCGGGTTGGTGTCATCAGCAAACTTGCTGAGGGTGCACTCAATTCCATCACTGATGTCATGGATGTCATGCACATGATGATATCTAGATTTTGGGATAATTGATTGTCATTAGGGTCAACTTTATACATCACCTCCAGTACAAATATTTCCCTCAGATACTGAATATCTCTCTTCATGGTAGTCGACTTGCCTGGCTGACATGGAGTACTGTCTCTGCAGGGATTTCTTTCCTTCCCAGCTGACAGAGGTTGCATCTGGAGGGGGAGAAAATTTTCATTTTTTGCAATCATTTTATTGATGCACCTTCCCCTAGCGAAGGGTCCAAGCTGACAGGCTTTCATGACTGTTAAATATAAACTACTGTCCCAGTTACTTAGCATATGAGCAGCTGGGCTACTCTATGCTCACCTAGATAACAGCTGAACTAGGGATCATCTTGATGTAGTTACTGACTCATTTGTAATCTTCACCTCTTTCTCTCGTTCTTGTGATGGCCCTGGTGTAAAGTAGCCTTCCTTATGCTCTTCTTCCTTCCTTACTAAATGAGCTGGCTCTTCTTCCATAGTTTCTAGTCACAGAAAGCATTAATGAATCCTGGTAGAGATTGCTCTTCTAATTCAGTTGCAGGGCCCGTTGCAGTGCTTAGGTCAGTGACTGAGCCTGTTACAGGGGTTGGATCAGAGCTAGAGGCAATGTCTACCTTCTCACCCTTCTGGTCAGATCTATCACACCTCAACCATCCATTCCCCTCAGTGGGCATCATAAGGACAGCTGGGTGAATGAGAGGAAAAATGTGGGAACTTGTAGATAGAGCTAAAAATTATTTACTAAGTCAGAAGTAAAGGAGATAATAACAACGTTGAACAATTTTTACAATTATTATGAACAATAATAATAATTTTCTATCTGTGTATGTATACAAAACAAATGAGGCACAAGCAACTGCTTACCATTTGCCAGCTGATGCCCAGACATTCTCCAAGAAGTGACTGCACACCTGGACAACTGCCCTCAGTTATGTAGTTTTTTCACATAATTTTATATGTCACAGAATATATCTTTGGCCAGTTTAGGTCAGCTGTCCTGGTTCTGTCCCATCCCAGCATCTTACCAGCCTCTATGAAGAAAATCAACTCTGTTCCAAAAGAACCCAGGACAAGTTCTTGCCAGGTAGGTTGAATACTGGCAGAATTCAAATCCAAAGTGACATATGGAACAATTTAGAAAATTTTATGTGTCAGGGGTTTTATGCATTCTTCAAAATAATGAAAAACATTTATTGGGAAAATGTCATATTATATATAGCTTGCTCTATCTGCTAATTTTAATCTTTTTTTGTAAAAATGAGGGAACAATCTATTACCAACACAGGTAATAATCTCTTTTGTTAAACTATGGTATTGATCTCTGCAAGACCAGGTTGGTATGGAATCTCAAAATAGCTTTAATAACAAGTATACAAAAATAATTGGCAGAATAACTAGAAGTTATTCTTTTCCTTCTTTTCTAACTTTGGCACTGCTATGAAAGAATAGCAATAATAATAATGAAGTACACAATATTAACAATACATGTTATATAATGTATTATATAATGTATATAATACATGTTATATAAAGAATATAAAGTCCTGAATCTAAAGCATGTTCATTCCACATTCATTGTTCTTTTCTTAATGATTTTATAAGAATACCATCTCTCCTTTTTACGTTTCAGTATCCTTTCACTGATAGCAGAAGACTGTTTGAACTGCCGCTATTCATTAAAAGACAACAAATTAATTTCCCATGTTATTTATAATGAAATGGTCTATTTACACAGGAAAAAAAATCAAAAAAAATATTTGACTACAAGTAGTTATAGGACAGTGTATTTGAATAACTCAATGCCTCGCTCCAATTTATAGGAGGGAGACGAGGTTCTTTAATATCTGTATACCCAGTGTGAGATTAAGAAACAACGGTTCATACGTTGTTGCATCCAGTTTATTACTAACACCTAATCAGGGAGACGGGGAAGGGAAGAAGTGCTATAGAAAAGATGGAAAAGAAGCAGGAGTTGCGTAAATCGGGGATATTCACCAGCAGCATCCAGCAGCGGTCCCGTTGCACGGTGTTTGAAGGTCCCAGGCAGAACGCAACAGAAGACGGGGAGCAGCAGCATGGCCGGCCTTGGGCAGCAGGCAGGTAGACGAGGAAGTCGAGGAGCCAATTCTTGAAGCAGCAACAGCGGTCAGGCAGCAGGCTCAGGAGAGTTTGCCAGTATGCAGGAATCACCTCAATCTTCCAGAATCCCTCTGTTCTTCTTCATGAGGGATCTCTTGTCAGAAAACCCTCCGGTTCTTCATGAGGAATCTGTTGTCAGAAAACCTATCCTCATGGTTTTCAGTTCCTCTTTTATCCTCCTTGTTCTCCCGCCTACCTGACAAGGATGGGCCTCGAGCAAGAGTCATTGAGTACGCCCTGAGATGGCCATCATCCTGAGATAAGTCCACACAAAGGAGCACTTCACAGCTATTCAGCTGCAGTTCATCTCGCTCTCGTTGCCCCTGGCCTTACCCATCTGCGCCCCTCAGACAAAGGATCTCACAACCTTTGCCCAGGACTTGCCTGGACTTGTTCATCTGTGTCCTTCAGACACAGGATTTCACAATCCTTGCTCGGGACTTGAACAAGTCCATCTGCGTCCCCAGCAAGCTTTGAGACACAGACGTTAACAGAATAATATCTTACACCACCCTGTGACTCAAAGGTTGCTTTAAAATGGGACACAGATGATCCACAATGGTGAGAAAAAGATAGCAAGCATAGGGGTAAAGAAAGGGGGGGGGAAGGGGTCAGGGAATCAAAAGTTTCATTCATCAGGGTTATTTACAAATGTTGCCCTGATCTGCTTAACTTCCCCATCCGCAGAGGAAGTTACAAAGTACATAGAGGATTCAACACATAAAACACGGAACCATACAATTAACAAACATAAGACTTGCAACAGCACACAGTATCAATTTGCCACAGACACCACTCGGTGATACCTCGGGAGTGGTGACACGAATGTTACATGATGAGTAGAAAGTGAAAAGAGGCAACCATACATTTGGCAATAACCAATAACAAATAAATATAACAAATAGAGATAGGCCATTACTACCCACAACAACACAAAACATAGTAAAAATACAAAATGTAATCAAGAGGTATATTCAGTATTCTAACATGATCACATTTTCAATATTTCTGTCACAAAACATTAGAGTCCTTTCAGTGTTCAGTCAAGGTCCATAGGAGTATTCTGAAAAAAAAATAAAAAGAGACACCGACTTGCCCTTTTTTGGGGGGGGTTTTGTTAATATGGTTAACAAATGAGGGAACAATCCAGCAAGTGTTAATTTTATATTCCTTTTTCATGATGTCCTTGGCCTTCCAAGGATATTTGTTAAGATATCATGTTAAGGTTAGGGAAACAAGCCCTCAGGTTAGCTGAGCCAATCAACACAGGCTGACCCAGGCGATAAGTGTTTCCCCTTTGTTGTGAGCTTTCTAACACATCCACCCTTCACCGCCCCCCACCCCGCTCACTTGGGGGGAGCGAAGACATCAGCTTTCTAATGGCTTGGATAGCCGTTCAGGTTCCCTGGGAGAGACCCTAGGACCTGGGGTTTTGCTATCCTCAAGATTCTTGAGCTTTTGTTCTGGCTACCAGTTAACTAATTTCTCTAACCTATCTGTTGTCAATCCATCCATCAAATTTCGTGGAATACCCTTTTTCCAGCCCAGAGTCCAAAGTCCATTACGTTTATGAAAGATATTCCGCCTACCAGTTTTAACTGGCAATGAGACCCTTCCAGACCCACTGAGCTTTGGGCTAGGTGGCCTGGGGGCAAGACTGGCTGCTGCAAGCTTTACACCTGTGGGCTCAGATTTACTGGGAAAAGAAACCACCGTCCCATATTTTCTTCCATAGTTAATTAACTCTTGGACTACCTCCCCCCACGTCCATACTTTGCATCCTGACTGCAGATGGTTGGGGGTTACAGTTTCTTCCAACACTGCCTGGGTTCTTTCTCCCTGTGACATAGCTTGTATCTTGCTTGTAATTGTATGCCTATGGGTTTCAGTGATTCTGGAAGCCCTCTAATTAAAGGGGTCATTCTCTCAGGATTAGCTGGCATCATCATGGGTGATTCATGATGTGGCTGCAGCTTTCTATCATACATCAGTTGGAGACAAGCAGCCTTTTGAACACTTTCTACTAATTGGTCAGTAGTTCCAGTAATGGCAAGAGGGTCTCCCCGTTCTAAAGGGTTGAGACCACCTGCCCAATAGGCAGCCCTTTGCGTTAATGACCAGGGAGCACGATTGTTACCAGTAGTTAAAAATACTCCTGGTCCCCAATAACCTTCTGCTTCCTTTTCTGTTAACCGAATCTGGTCTCCACCAGTGAGACTAACCCTCCATACATATTCTGTTTCAGATTCCTTTGGAGAGCGGCTAAAGTCCTTTTTGAGTTTTGCTAGTTCGGTGGCCGAGAACGGAATTTCCTTAACATTCATTTGAGGATCTAGATCCTCACTGTTATCGAAGGTATATTCTGTTTTTATCAGGGGATGCAATGGGGCTATTGGGGTTTCTAATTTGTCTAGTCTTTCCTTTATTTCTTGTAGTTCCTCCTGAGGAAAAGTTTTTTCTTGAGGCAACCTATGGGTGACAGTATCGCTAGTATCTTTACGTGTTAACAATTCCTTGAAAGCCATCTGCAACAAGGCCGAATTATGTTTCTCTCTTTCTAATTGTTCCTTGAGATTAACCATTTGATTCTGCAGAGTTTTTACCAATTCTTGTGTAACTCTAACTGATTCCTGTAGTGCTTCTATGGTTTGGAGTTCTGCCGAATGCTTTTCATTTTGGAACTCCACGGCAGCTTTTAAAGCAGCCCCGAGAACGGCACAAATAAACGACTTTCCTTTTCCAGCTTGTGTATGAGCCTCATTCTGTAAGACACTAATGCGGTCCGAAACACTCTGCAAATTATGCCAATTTTGGCGTGCCCAGTCCACCCCTGACAAAGAGGGACGAGCACCATGCTTTTCTAAAAGGTCAAATAACACATCTTCACTTTTTATACTGGCAATACTGTTACTCATTTCCTAATACAATGAAAGATCTACATTAAGGGAGGAGGAAGTACACATGTTCAAAAGCTCAGTTACTCCTCACCGCTCCTCCCAGGGAGATAGACCACACCTAAACAAATGCAAATGCTCCAATCACTCCTCCCTTTTGTTGACAGGAGCACACAAAGACAAGAAGCTAGAACAAACTGTAAACACCACACCTAAGTTACAGTTCACTCCTTGCAATTCCAGGAGGTGCACACAGCTCAAACCACTCCTCCCTTTCTTTGGGGGGAGCACAAAAAATGTGAAGCTAAAGCAACACTTTCTAGGTTTCAATAGAGTAAATAAAACTTCTTGGAGAGGCACACACGTTTAAGTCACAAAATATCACTTCAAGTTTCGCACTTCAGTCACCAAATAACCAGAGAGGTCTTCCCGAGGAGGCACACACGTATTAATCAAAATGCAAATAGTCAAAATACGTCCCTGAGAGGTACACACATAAAAGGTAAAGTTTCAGAATATGGAGCGGTCTTCCTGGAGAAGGACTCACGTCTAAATTTTCAAAACTATCGCTCCTTGCAACTCCAGGAGGTGCACACACACAAAAAAGTTTCAAACTATATCTGGAAGGACAACACTCTCACAGCGGGTATCCTGCCGACTACGCCAATAAAACTCAAAGGCACTAATATATTTTTAAAAAGTGAGATATTTTCTTTGCAGACAAAAATGTCATAATCAGCTCCTTAGAAAAGCAAGACAAAAGAATTCCAACTTGTTTTACACCCTTTTTACACCCAACTTGTTTTTAAATGAAAAAAAAAAAGACTAAAAATCAGAAGAGATTAGGAGACACAAGTAAAATTAAAATGTAGATAGAGGGGAAGGCTGGCACTTGCGAGTTTGTTGCACTGAGTGGAATGGACAGTTTATCTCTCTCTCTCTCTCTCTCGGTCCTAAGTTGCACCAGGGGAGGTCCATGTTGTGTATTTGGTAATGTTTATTCTCAGGAAGTGTGGTAAGGCATTGGAAGAGGCTGATCAGAGGTGGTAGAGTCACCATACCTGGAAGCGTTCAAGAAATGTGTAGAGATGGCACTGAGGGACACAGTTAGTGGGCATGCTGCTGATGGGTATATGGCTGGACTAGATCTTAGAAGTTTTTTTCAAACCTTCATGATTCTATTCCATAGTAAGCAATATTGAAAAAGCTACAATTAGAAAAAAAAAAAAAAAAAACAAACCAAAAACCTCTAGAATAGTGATAGAAATTTCCGAATAGAAAAGAGACCGTTAGCTTACTAAGTTAGATGTTAAATTATGATTAGATAAAACGACAATTAAGAAAAGCTGAGAAAAAAATAAAACAAAATACAGTGAAGACTAGTAATAAGAACTTTTCAAACACAGTGGAAGTAAAAACTTAAGAATATGGAAGCTGTACACAGTTTATATCTTTTACTAGCATAAAGCAAAGTGAATTCTTTCCTTCATTGATAAGCATGGAACAGTTTTAGGGAATGCCCATTCTGACATTTCTGTTATAAGAAAACTTGTAAAGAATGTAATGTAAAACAAGTTATTTACTATTTATTGATTTATTATGTAAGAAAAATTATTTGAATGATAAGTAAAAACAGGAGTATTATGATATTTTACTAAAACTTGTAATGGAACCAGATACAATTCCTTTAAAAATCTGTGAAATCAAGATAAGTCTTTTATAGCTATCAGCACAGCCAAAGAAAAAAAGTTCTCTGCCAAAATATTATCATGAAGATACTCTCCCCATAAGCTTTAGGGAAACTTCTGTTCTGTTTCAGTGAAAATCTCCTGCCCTGCTTCTGCACTGACCTTGGTGTCTGCTGGGCTGCTTCTGTCACATTTCTCACTGTCTTCTCCCAAATGCTGCCATGCAGCAGTTTTCCCTCTCCCAGAAACTCAACCACTGTTGCCCATGGATTAGCTCTGGCAGCTGCAACTCCCTTTCAGAGCAGATGGAGCTGCTGGTCTGACATGGGACAGTACTGGACTCTATTCACAAAAGTGAACCATGCAGCTTCCCTGTTAGTAAATCTTGCCACATAATCCCAACAAAGTATAGCAGAGTGAGAAGTCACTGTGAGGACAGCAAATATCCATGTGAGACTAAACAAAATATACTTATAGAAAAGGTGTCCAAAGATATATTACAGAGATGTTTGAAATCCAGACATGCATGCGAACAAAGGTAACAGGAAAAATGTTTATCCAATTTTCTTCATAAATCAAAAAATCAGAAGCTAATTAAAGCCACAAGTAAGTGCAACTGTGCTGTTGAAGTGTGGTCCTTCTCAAAGATACCCATTATTTTATGTTGAAGGTGTAGAGTAATGCTGGATCTTGTTTTATTTTTGAAGTCAGTGTTTCCTGTGATGGCATTCTAAAGCCTTAGGATCAAATGAAGACACACTATAGGATCCAAAAACCACTGAAAGAGGGATAGGGAAATGTGAAACTGCTCAGTGCTGGTGCCCTGCTAGAATCTATTGTGTGTCCTGTGTAATGAGAGAAGAAATTTCTCAGAGCACATGTTTAGAAATAAGTAGTCCCAGAAGCTGACATGAAACATGAAAGCTTAGTGGTGAAAGGATTGACTTCCAAGGAATAGGAGTCTGATAAAACCAAAGGGTATGGATCTGTCTAGGAAGGATGTCTCGCTCCAATTTATAGGAGGGAGAGGAGGTTCTTTTATTATCTATATACCCGGCGTGAGATTAAGAAGCAACAGTTCAAATGTTGGTCCGACCAGTTTATTACAAATCTTAATCAGGGAAATGGGGAAGGGGAGGACGGACACTATTATGAATTAGGGTAATGGGGGAAGGGAAGGAGGGCGATAGAAAAGATAGGAAAGAAGAAGAAAGGAGTCTTTATAGGCAGCAAGAGGGAGATAGTCACCACCATGGATCCAGCGAGGTTCGTAGTTCAGTCTTTGATCTTCAGTAGCGGTGGGTCGTCAGGCAGAGTCGTCCTGTTGACAACGACGACCACACCCTGGTGATGATGGCCCCTTTTCAATGGTTTCAAAGTGGTGAAGTCAGCTATCTTTGGAGTGACAGCTCAAATCCAAAGTGGTTGAGTCAGCTTGCCTTTGAGTGGCAGCTTCTGGCTCTGGGATCTCAGCAGAAACTCCTTTGTTCCCATCTTCCGGGCCTTGCCAGCAGATAAGAGGGAGCAGGGGTACCCATCTGCATCCTGTTTCTCACAGGACACGATGGTATCGTTCCCCAATTTTCCCACACCTAGATGGAGCTGTTTTGTCACAGGCCAGATCTTCTGCCAGTAAACTCTCCTGAGCATTCTCATCCGCTCTTCTATAGAGCAAGGAGCTCTGGAGGAAGGGGCTTTCAAATGTTCCCAAGGCGATATCCATTGTCACACGGTTAGCACCCATTAGTTGCCTCCTCAACAAATCACTCAGAGTCTTATCACAAGAAATACCTCAGGAAGCAAGCTTTGAGCCAAAGAACAGAGAAGGATTCTCACACCAGAAGGATTCTCACACAGGACCTGGAGTGTAGAGGTTTCTTGGGGTAGGATATGAAGAAGGACCACTTCCTATGAAGAGTTCTGTTGTATAGCTGGTGTGGAACCCCAACATAATTAAAAGCAGTGGCAACGATCTAAAGAAAGACAAACTAATTTACTAAATACAGTGTCAGAATGCAAGATAACCCACTATAATACAATTAGAATTGAAGTTAATAATCAAATATAATGAGAGTCTCCAAAAGGTGGATAGGCCTCACCAGAACACTGAGGTGAGATGCGCAGCCCAGTTGAGCAGCAGGGAGACGAAGAAGAGCAGATGAAGAAGAGCACATCAAGTGACACTGCCAGGGGTTACATCTCCTCTCTGACCACAAAGCACCCTGGGATATTTAGTTCTTGTTCTCTTCCGGACAGCAACATCTAAAGCCAGTTGGACAGCCTTTACCTCTGCAAATTCTCTTGATTCCCCTTTCCCTTCATTGGCCTCTGCAACTCGTTGTGTGGGGTTCCACACAGCAGATTTCTACCTGTGATTCTTCCCCACTATACGACACAATCCATCTGTGAACAGGGCATATTTCTTTTCATTTTCATTGGTAGTTCATTGTATGGCTCACAATACTTCTGCCGGTATCGTTACCTTCAGGCCAGTCCATGATCACCTCTAGGAATCCTGGACAGCTGAGGTTCCCCATCCACACTCGCTGCGTAATCAACACAATCCACTTGCTCCAAGTGGCATCAGTTGCATGATGGTGGGAGGAACCTTTCCCTTGAACATCCAGTTCAGCACTAGCAGTCGAGGTGCCAGAAGGAGCTGTGTTTCAGTACCAATTATTTCAGAAGCAGCCCAAACCCCCTCATAGGTGGCTAAAATCTCCTTTTCAGTTGGAGTGTAGCACTCTTCAGACCCTCTGTACACCCAACTCCAAAATCCCAGCAGTCGGCCTCAAGTCTCTCCTGAGGCTCTTTGCCACAAACTCCAAGTACGATCTTTCTCTCCAGCAGCGGTGCAGAGTATGTTCTTCACATCCTGTTCCATCCATACTGGCCCTAAGGCCATGGCACAGGCTATCTCCTGCTTAATCTGCTCAAAAGCCTGCTGCTGCTCAGGACCCCACACAAAATCATTCTTTTTCCGTGTCACCTGATAAAGGGGGCTTGCAATGAGGCTGTACATTCATTCTCCAAAAACCCACTGTGCCCAGAAACTATTGTGCCTCTTTCTTATTAGTGGGTGGAAACATGGCAGTGATTTTGTCGATCACATCGGTCGTGATGAGACAATGGCCATCTTGCCACTTTATCCCTAGGAACTGAATTTCCTGGGCAGGTCCTTTCACTTCGCTTCGCTTAGCAGCGAAACCAGCACAGAGAAGGATCTGGATTATTTGCTCTCCTTTCTCAAAAGCTTCCTTTGCTGTGTTGCCCGACAGTAATGTCATCAATGTACTGTAAGTGCTGAGGAGCACTGCCCTGTTCCAGTGCAGCTTGGATCAACCCATGGCAAATGGGTGGGCTATATTTCCTCCCCTGCAGCAAATGATTCCAGGTGAAAGCAAACTGTGGCCTACATTCTTTGGCCAAAGGAATGGAGAAAAAGGCATTAGCAGTGTCATTGGTGGCATACCATTTGGCTGCTTTTGACTCCAGTTCATACTGGAGTTCTAGCATGTCTTGCACAGCAGCACTCAGTGGGGGTGTGACTTGATTCAGGCCACAGTAGTCCACCGTCAGCTTTCATTCTCCACTGGCTTTACACACTGACCATATGGGACTGTTAAAAGGTGAGTGAGTTTTGCTGATCACTCCCTGACTCTCTAGTTGACGAATCAACTTCTGAATGGGGAGCAAGGAATCCCTGATGGTGCAGTACTGCCATCTGTGCACTGTTTTTGTAGCAATCGGTATCTGTTGCTCTTTCATTCATAGCAACCCCACAACAGATGGATCTTCTGATAGGCCAGGCAGAACAGACAACTGCTTAACACCTTCTGTGTGTACATCAGCTATTCCAAAGGCCCATTGATACCCTTTGGGATCCTTAAAGTATCCCCTTCTGAGGTAATCAATACATGGAGCCCCTGGGCCAGTCACAGTAGTGTGCTTTTGCCAATCTTTACCATTGAGACTGATTTCAGCTTCCAACATAGTCAGCTCTTGGGAACCCCCAGTCACCCCATGAATATAAACTGATTCTGTCCCTTGGTGACTCGAGAGCATTACAGTGCACTGTGCACCAGTATCCACCAGGGCCTTATATTTCTGTGGTTTTGATGTGCCAAGCTATCTAATCCACAAAATCCAATACACTCTATTATCCCTCTCCCCACTCTGACTGGGGGCAGGGCCCCTCTATTTATTACCTCCATTGTCTGCAGCAATCACCTTTTTGGAGAAGTTCACCTTGGTGGTTGATTTGTCTTGTAATTCTTTTACTCGCGCTTGAAGTGCAGGAGTAGGTTGTTTATGCTGCTTCTTCATATCTTCTCCATGGTCACGTAGGTAATGCCACAAGACAAAACACAACATAGCCTTACTGTTGTCAGTTGCTTAAGCAGGAGAACATTTTCTTTTGATAGCTGAGATGTTGGATGACACCGGGTGGGAGGAAAACCAAGTTGATTAGCCCCTCCAGTAGGCTGTTTTGGGAATTCTGTTCCCCACTGGATGTATCTGTTACCACCATGGATCCATCAGCATTAGTCGCGGTTGACAGTTTGTCTTCTTGTTTGCTCTCCATTCTGACCATCTTTTCAGCTACTTTTGCTATGACTGAAACACAAAATGGCAGAGGGCTTAAATGCAACTCAAGTCTTGAAGTTTATTAATCAGTTTGTTTATAAGGGCATTTCTTTCCCCTCTGCCATACACTGCTGCAAATATACTGGCATATACCTTCCTGGTTCAGTCTTTGTGAATGTATGCCACATATTTTGTGTATACCCGACTCTGTCAGGATCATGTTCTTGGTCTGGCTTGTTAGGAATGAAACTAGGATTATGTAGCATTTCTGCCACAGCATGTTCTCTTAAATAACAGATGCCTCTTTCCATATCAGTCCATTTCTCTTTCTCAGATCATTTTTGAAGGTGTATCTCTCTTTCACAGAAAAGAACATCCACTTCTAGAGGGTAAAGGCCTGGTTCTAGCATGTACAAATGCCTCTGTCAATGGCTGAGTCTCTAGCAAGACCACCCAGTTGGTGAGCTTCTCTACTATCTAGCCAAACACTGCTGGACCCATTGTCCCAGCATAGAAGTAACCAGGTAACAATAGGCTCATTTGGGTGATGTGAAAAGTCTTTTCTCAGACTTCAAATTTCATTCATTTTCAGAGATCGATCAACAATGATAATGATATCTTGCTCACC
Source organism: Lagopus muta (assembly GCF_023343835.1). Taxonomy (NCBI): domain Eukaryota; kingdom Metazoa; phylum Chordata; class Aves; order Galliformes; family Phasianidae; genus Lagopus; species Lagopus muta. Next base: position 47,869,119 of record NC_064472.1, on the reverse strand, counting down.
TCTTACTCTTTTGGGACTTCTTGCTGCCCTCCTAGGTGTTGGTGTCTGCAGTTCTACTAAGCGCCCTCCTCCACTTTCTTCTGTTCTGAGTTGGGATTCATTTCATTTTCCATTCTCTTCTCTTACAGGAACTACTGACATCAATTGTGGTGCTTCCTGGGGTTGATCAGGTTGGTCAGTTCCTATGCTCTCACCCTCCAGCTTGACTGTCTCATTCAATTATGAGAGTATTTAGTTCAGATTGGAGGGTGTCTCTCTCAGTTTGAAGAGTGCCCTGTTCAGATTGGAGGGTGTCTAGTTTGGATTGCAGGGAGTATCTATCAATTCAAAGGGCATCTCCCTCAGACTGGAGGTCTTTTCTCTCGACGAAGAGACTCACTCAGCCTAGAGATTCTCCCTCTCGGCTCAGAGTCTCTCCTGGAAACTCTCCTTTTCAGCTTGGAGACTCTCTCACTCATTTTGTACTGTCTCCCTGAGAGTCTCCCTTTCAGCTCTCAGACTCTTTCTCTCAATATCATAAACCCTGGGATACTATTGAATAAGACCATATAAGCTTTAGCTAGGCCCCAAATCATTTGTGCCTCCTCAGATCTGCCTAAACCACAACATTCCTGTCTCACAGAATCACAGAACTGTAGGGGTTGGAAGGGACATCTAGAGATCATCAGGATCAACCTCCCTGCCTAAGCAGGTTCCCTACACCAGGTCACACAGGTAGGTATCCAGGCAGGTCTTGAACATCTCCAGAGAAGGAGACTCCACCACCTCCCTGGGCAGCCTGTTCCAGTGCTCCATCACCTCACTGTAAAGAAGTTCTTGCGCACATTTGTGCAGAACTTCCTATGATGCAGCCTATGCCAGTTTCCCCTTGTCCTGTCTCCACTCACCACTGAAAAGAGACTGGCCTCACCACAATGGCCCCCACACCTCAGATATTTATAAACCTGGATTAGATCCCCTCTCAGTCATCTTTTCTCAAGGCTAAATAGACCCAGTTCACTTAGCCTTTCTTCATAGGGGCGATGCTCCAGGCCCTTCACCATTTTTGTGGCCCTCTGCTGGACTCTTTCCAGGAGGTCTCTGTCTTTTTTGTACTGGAGAGCCCAGAACTGGATGCAGTACTCCAGATGAGGCCTCACCAGGGCAGAGTAGAGGGGGAGGATCACCTCCCTTGACCTGCTGGCCACACTCTTTTTGATGTACCCCAGAATGCCTTTGGCCTTTTTGGCCACGAGGACACACTGCTGGCTCATGGCCAACCTGCCATCCACCAGGACACCCAGGTCCCTCTCTGCAGTGCTCTCCCCAGCAGGTCATCCCCCAGCCTGTATTGGTGCATGCAATTATTCCTCCCCAGGTGTAAGACTCTACACTTGCTTTTGTTGAACCTCATCCAGTTTCTTACTGCCCAGCTCTCCAGCCTGTCCAGGTTTCGCTGAATGGCAGCACAGTCTTCAGGCGTGTCAGCCAATCCTCCCAACTTCATATCATCAGCAAACTTGCTGAGGTTGGCCACTATCCCCTCATCAAGGTCACTGATGAAGATGTTGTACAACACTGGACCCAGCACAGACCCCTGAGGAACACCACTGGTTATAGGTCTCCAGCCAGACTCTGCACCACCGACAATGACCCTCTGCGCTCTGCCAGTCAGCCAGTTCTCAACCCACCTCACTGTCCACTCATCTATCCCACACTTCCTCAGCTTTGTTATAAGGATGTTGTGGGAGACAGTATGAAATGCCTTTCTAAAATCAAGGTAGACTACATCTACTGCTCTTCCCCCATCCGCCCAGCATGTGACAACATTATAGAAGGCTACCAGGTTGGTCGAGCACGACCTCCCCTGTCTCAAGTATCTTTTTAAGCTCTCAGGGTCTTTCAAGTGTTTAGAAGTAAAGTTCCAGGACACCAAAGATGTCCTTCTCTGTAAAATCTCTCCCAAGCCTCTCCACACTCCCTGCCATTCACTATTCTCTGGTTTCGGGGAAGTTCTCCTCAAAATATGATAAATACAAATACTCAGTGAAATGATGAGTAGTACATTCAGGGAGATTAACAACGTGATCAGGTAAGCATTCAAAAAATGCATAAAGGATTCAAAGGAGGAACTGGGAGCTTGCTTAAAAAACCCAAGTTCTGTAAAATTAGCAGCTCCCTCTGCAAAGAGATATAAAAGAAAAAGTGGAATCATTTTTTTCTTCTCTTTACAGAAGCAAGATAGCTCAAAGTTTACAAATATCCCAGAATATTGGAAGTCTGCCTGGGTTTTCAAGGTCAAGAACATAGAAGAAAGATCACAGTGAAAAGGAATAATTTAAAATAAATAAAAATGCTCACCCACTTCCTGTTCTTCTAAGAAAACTCCAAAAGAAGCAATCTCCAGTAAGAGACTCTTTCTCAGTGGCAGTCAGATCTTAAATGGGATCTAGGAGAGGTGGAGCCAGGCTCCATCCCTTCCAGCAGCACAGGTGAATTGCCTTCACCTGTGCTCCTGCGGCTGACTCAGTGCTTGCCTCAAGTGATCAATCAGAGGTTCAGGCCATGATTCAACAGTTCCCATGCACCTGGGAATTGCTCTATCTGCTCCACTGTTGCATAAAGACTTAATAACTTCTTGTCCTCACCTGATCCTTACAAATGTTTGCCCTATGCAGTACATGTTAAATGTGATATGAACTGGCCCAACTGAGTTGGCCTCTCAGAGTAAGGAGACGTTTCTCCTCTTGGTCTCTTGCAGGTGGCTGAGCTCCACTAACAAGCTACGGGGCTTCATTGCTTCTGGGTCACTGTAGCTCTGAGAAGATGGGGAAGTAGTTACCTTCATTTGGAGAAAACACTGTGAATGCCTCAGAAAGTTGGAAGGATAAGCAGAAAAATGCATTGCAGCTTTCATAGCTTCACAGTTTGACAGGCATCTAAGACATAAATCCCGAGTCCTTACCTTTGCTGATACATTTAGTGTTCCAAGTGCTTTTGCGGATCCAGACCACTGGTAGTCCTTTGGCCTCATCTTCCTGCTCCAAAATGTCAAGAGTGGAATTTTTGAAATAATGTTCTCACTTTTTGTCCCTCTAATAAATTCGTTGGTTTTGTATAATATGAGTTCTTTCTTTGGTTTTGTATAATGTGATTTCTTTGGTTTTGTAGATGTGAGACAGCCTCACATTTACAACACATATCTTTCTAACTGGGAATATTTTAGGAAATGAGATAGAATAGTTTGGTATAGTTAAAGATTAAGACCACTGAATACCTCTGTTGTTTGACTCCACAAGTTCAACATTGCTCATACCTTGCTATGTGAGAAGTAAACTCGTGAAAAGAAAAAACAATATTTAAAACATTGAAATAAACATTAGAACAAATATAAAAGAAAACACCTGTAATGAAATGGCCAAAAATTTTATTATTGCTGTGGGCAAGTATTTGGACCTAAAGACTTCAAATGTTCCTGTCAATGGTTTATGGGCTGGTTCAGCCTGGTTCCGTGGCTAGTGGGGCAGAGGGATTCATGAATCAGTGCCTCCAGAAAAGGGAAACAGGGGACCCCAAATAATTAAAAACAGCAGCAACAATCTGAGGAGAAACAGGCTAATTTACTAAACATGATATCGGAATGCAAGATAACACACTACAATACAATATAATTATAATTGAAGCTAATAAATCAAATATAATGAGAGAGATGTCCAAAAGATGGAAAGACCTCAACATAATGCTGAGGTGAGACATGCAGACAGGTTGAGCAGCAGGGAGGAGAGCAGAAAAAAAAGAAAGGTCTCATGATTTTGCCAAGGGATATATCTCTTCTCTGAACGCAAAGTCCTCTGGGATACATAATTCTTCTCTTCTGGACAGGTGCCTGGAACTGGAGCATTAACTCTTTAACTCCCAGTGCACTACGTGATGTTATGATGTGAAGTACTGATAACCAAAAATCATAAACCCATGACCTTCTAGCCTACTGTGGATGTTATGTTTTAAGGCTTGCAGGCTGCTCAGAACCATGTAGCCACACATTCAACCTCTTGAGGTGGGAGGGGAGAGAAAATAAAGAAGACAAAAGTGTGAGAAATCACAGCTTAGAAGAGTGACAGTTTTATAGGTAAAGTCAAAGCTGCTTGTGCAAGCAATGCAGGGGAATCATTTGCTGCTTCCTGCTGGCAGGCAGGTGTTCTCCCACTTCCAGGAAAACAAGACTCATCATGTCTTATAGTTTTTTGGGAAAGCAAATGCCATCACTCTGAACACTCACACCGTTTTATCCTTTCTTAAAATAGCTTTAATTTTTCAGCATGATGTTATATCGTATGGAATATTCTTTAGGCAAGCTGTTGTAGCTCTGTTCTCTCCTTTTTCCTCGTGGCCCCTCAGTCTCCTGTCTAGCAGTGCAGGGTCAGAAATCCTTGACTTCTGGAAGAGTGGAAGTGCAGTTCAGGAAAAACCAAAATATTCCTGTGTTATCAATATTGTTTCATGCTAAATCCAAAAAAAAAACAACACCATACCAGCTACTAGGAAGATTATTTCAGTCTGAATCAGTATGCAGTCTGAATCATTACACAGTCTAAACCAATGTATGATGCTAACTTTAGTATCCATGTCCTAGTAATATGAATATTTGTGAAGGTATTATTTTATGTAAGTGCTACAGAGACAACTTCGCTCTCAAAAAATATTTGGAGCAGAGGCTTAGTTACAACGAGGCAGGTAGACAACCACGAAATAACAACTTGCTATAGTTTGCAAATAAAGATTGCAAAAAAAATTTGGATTTCACACAGACTTAAGGAAGATCTGTTGTTAAATACTTCACACTACAATTAGAGAGCTAATCTGACAAGAAAAAACATTTAGATAGTGTGCAACTGATATTTTGTCCTGTCCATTAAGAGTGAAACAAATGCCACATCATTCCAGCCCCTAGGGACCTTATCAGACAGCAATGACTTATCAAATATGATGGAGAATGGCTCAGCAACCACACCAGCCAGCTCTTTTAGGACCCTGGGATGCATGTGGTCCAGCCTCATAGTCTTGTATACATTATCTCATGAGGTGATCTCAGACTTGCTCTGTCCTTACAGTGGGGATGATTTATTCTGCCTCTTCCCACCAAGAGGCTCAGGGATGTGCCATCCAGGGATGTAAGAAATACAAGAATCCTGGTTGCCAGTGAAGACTGAGGCAAAAAACTCAATCAGTACCTCAGCCTTCCTCACATCTGCCACAACCAGTTCTCCTTTCTCATTTACCAAAAGATATATGCTCTCTTTGGCCTACATCTTCTGGCCAACGTACCTGTAGAATTCCTTCTTGTTATATTTAACATCTCATGCCAATTTCAGTTCCATCTGTGCTTTGGCTTTCCTAATGCCATCTCTGTAGGTGTGAACAGCATTTCTGTATTTTTCCTAGCAAAATTGAAATAATAATTTATATTTGAATTATATGATCAAAATGTATTTCTTCAGAAAAAAAAATAAAATTTTAACCTTGTTCAGAAAAAAAATTCGCAAAGTGTGAAAACAGTGTCTATTTTCTCTAGAAGTATTTTAGCTAAAAGGAATAACTGAGGAATAACTGAGGAATAAAAAGGAATAACTGAGCATAAACTAGAGAGTAGATGGCAGTATGTATTTGATTTTGAGCAATAAATATATTCTAAAAATGTTATGTTACTGAGGTGTTTATAATTTATTACTAAGTTGACTAGCTTTAGACATTTGGTTATGAGTACACTTGAACATTTTGGACTCTAGGACATTTGTACTCTTCGGAAGGGCCAAAGGAAAAATGGAAGTTGCTGCAAACAAAGTCAAAACATGAAGATAAGTGTGGATTTTTTAAAATAACCATTTTATAACACTGTATACTTCAGGGTTGTTCTTTGGAGGAGTAAATAATATTTAGCTGCTGCCCCCAAAATGCAATTTATTAACAAAAAAATAAAATCCAGGGGGTTATTCAGTGACAAATATTCTCATTTGTTCTGCATAAATTCAATTTCAGTGCGGATTTTCTATCTTGTCTTAGTATGGAAAATATAAACTATTTAGAGATGAATAATAGTATTTTACAAGACTAGAGACTTATCCACAGCTACAAGCTTAAAGAAGATTTTGGCTTTAGTCCTATTTTTGAACCATGTGTTGGCACATGAACAGTTCTAATTAATAGAAAAGAAGAAAACACAAATTCTAAATCACATAGAATTGCTTTGGCGCAAATAGACACATTTTGTTTTACAGGCATATTCATATTTTTAAACTCATTATCTACAGTATACATATATTAAAATACTCATACTTTTCACTCATTATCTACAGTAAGAAAATGTTGAAACTTTGAAACTCTTTTATGTGGAAATATTTCCTGTTCAGCCGTGCATGATTTTGAAAAACACATGTATCTACCTCCTCAAGTTCATGGTTGAATTCTTAAGTTTTAATACATGAATATTCTGGCAAAGGATGTTTTTCCCATATGTCACTATTTTGATAACATGTACGAGGATGAGGAAAGTAGAATCTTTCCAACAAGTTCAGAATGTGAGTAGTTATAGATGTGCAAGAGAAGTGATAAAGATAACACTATTATTCACGTGACTTAATTAGCATTATTCCTCTTTTATAGCAGTATGACGAATTGAGAATCAGATCTTAGGTGTTTTCATTAGAATGGTATATTCTTCAGAAATATCCATATTGTGATCTGAAGGACAAAAACCAATTAAATCAGCTTTAGTGCACTATATAATATGAGAAAAACGCACATGGTTTGTGTGGGTTCTCATAAACAGTGAAGAAAAAATGGAGCAAAAGATGAATTAGCTGAAGTTATCATTACTGTGTAAGTCATATATACTGTATAAGTATAGTTTTAGATAGAAAACTAAAAAAATTCAATTTTTTTTTTTTTAAAAAGAGCTTTACCTAAAATACAAAAGAAAATTTTAATTGCAATGCACAACTAAGTATTACTTTTATGAACTCCAAGTAACTTCAGAAGAATATATTCTGAAAAGGGCAAAGAAGGCTTTAGAAATATCTTTAGTTAAATATAAAAGCCTATGGCAAGACTAAAGATTGAATTAGAAATGGAATTATTGTTATAATTAAGGAGTCACATATCTAATTAACTGTTTCCCAGAATTCTTTCTTTTGGTATCTCTCATGACAGAGGTCATATAAAAATGTGCACTGATGATTAAAACACCAGTCGAGGAACAAAATGAATTTTGATTTTCAAGACTGCACTGCAGTGTTGTAGTTACCAGCCTGATGTATTGGTTATTAAACAGCAGACATGAAAAATAGTTAATGCATTATATACACTATATATATATATATATAATAATAATTATTATTATAAATATAATATAAATATAAATATATATAAATATAAAATAAAATTTATATAAAATAAAAATTTTATTTTATTATTTTTTATAAATAAAATTTATATAAATATAAATATAAAAATTTATATAAAATATAATATTAATAAATTGGCTTAGAAAGTAGGAACTTGGGGAGAAATGTCCCTCCTTCTGTAAGCAAAGATAAGGTTAGTGACAGCTTGAGGAACCTGAACATCTGTAAGTCTGTGTTCCTGATGAGGTACACCCCAGAATCCTGAGGTGATCTAGTCTGTGCTGTTGAGATTTTACCTGGAGTGCTGCATGCAAATGTGGAATCCTCAGTAGAGGATTCTGTTGCAGAGCACCCTGTGGAAAGCCACAAAAATGATCCAGGAGTTTGAATGTCTCCTGTGTGAGGCAGGCTGAAAGAGTTGTGGCTACTCAGCATGGAGAAGAGAAGGCTACAGGGAAACCTAAGAGCAGCATTTCAGTACCTAAAGGAGTGCTATATGAAAAAAGGGAACAGACTCTTTATTAGGATCTGTTGTGATAGGGCAAGGGCAAATGGTTTCAAACTAAAAGAGGGGACATTTAGATTGGACACAAGGAAGAATTTTTTTACAATAAGAGTGATGAGGCATTGGAACAGGTTGCTCAGAGATGTGGTGGCTGCTCCGTCTTTTGGAGACAGGGTTCCATGCAATCAGATCTTGCTGTAGATGCTCCTGTTCCTTTTAGGGAAATTGGGCTAGATACCCTTTGGAGGCCTCTTAAAACTCAACTGATTCTTTGATTTATCTAACTTCTTAACGATTTGTGATAAAATGTTCATGTAGTGTAGGTTCACTTAAAGGATACTTCTCTTATATGTTAATTGAGATATTCACAGAACAGTTTCTTCAGCTGTCAGGCTATGTGTTTGTTGCTTAGTTCATGTAATATCAACTAATGCATTTTATAGCATGTGAGAAGAAAACACGATACATTATTGGTGAGACCATTCAAAAGAGTTTTGAAAAAGTTCTCCATTCCTAAAGTTAATTTGCTCTTTCTCTATCTCTCTCTCTCTTTCTCACAGACTCATACATTTATTCTCAAATAAATTCCCTCCATTTAATTTCACTGTTCCAAGTTTTTGATCTTGGATATTATCCCTCTTCTGATTTTCAGGTGGTGTTATCCGCTTCCTTAACCTTATCATCTTCTTCTATGCACCTGGTTTGCGTGAGAATCCTTCTTTTTTTTTTTTTTTTTTTTTTTTTTTTTTTGCTCAAAGCTTGTTTCCTGAGGTATTTCTTGTGATAAGACTGACTTGTCTAGAAGATGAGTGATGGGTGCTGTTGTGTGGCAATCAACATCACTGTGTGGACAGTCCATGGCAGACTGGGGGACAATGCCATTGTATCCCATGAAGGCAAGATACAAGTTAGTGCCTCCCTGCTCCCTCGTATCTGCTGGCAAGGCCAGGAAGATAGGAACAAAGGAATTTCCTGCTGAGATCCCAGAGCCAGAAGCTGCCATTCCAAGAAGAGCTGACTCAACCACCTTGGGTTTGAGCTGTCACTCCAAAGACAGCTGACTCGACCACTTTGAAACCATTAAAAAAGGGGCCATCATCGCCCTGGTTGTTGTTGTCGCAGTCGTCATCATAGTGAACAGAACAACAATGCCTGACGACCCACCGCTACTGAAGATCAAAGACTGAACTACGAACCTCGCTGGATCCATGGTGGTGACTATGTCCCTCTTGCTGCCTACAAAGACTCCTTGCTTCTTCTTTTCTATCTTTTCTATCTTTTCTATCACCCTCCTTCCCTCCCCCATTACCCTAATTCATAATAGTGTCCATCCTCCCCTTTCCCATTTCCCTAATTAAAATCTGTTATAAACTGGCCGGACCAACATTTGAACCGTTGTTTCTTAATCTCACGCCAGGTATATAGATAATAAAAGAACCTCCTCTCCCTCCTATAAATTGGAGCAAGACAGTTTGCACAGAACAACAAAGTGGAAAAGAGAAAATCTCAAGTTCTGAATGAGATAAATTCTGTATGAGTTGCATGAGTAAATGAGTTGAATATGTGGCTACCTGAAAAGAGGAACCTCAGTGGCATAGATAGCTGCATGCTCTGCAAGCTGCTTTGAATAAAAATTATGGCAAACAGGTAATGAGAGTTTTATCACTCATTTAAACAGAGAAAAAAATCACTTTTTTCCTCATTCATCAGTTGTTAGTTGGGACTGTAACAAGCTAATGCAATTGGGAAGTAAGAGTTCAACTTTGTTCCCATTTTCATAATATAGTTTTGTGACTGTTAGAATAACTTTTCTTGCAGGATGCCCTTGCTCTTGCAGGATGCAAAGTAGGTCTACCTTTCCTTCAGGGTCATAGTCTACTGGCTACTCAGCCTGGTATTTTAGAGATGTGGCTATATTCCTAGCAGTGTTACTTCTTGACTAATCTGTGGGAATGTATGGACATTCAGGGGGAATTCCTGACAAACTAAAATAAAAGAATCTGCAGTCTAGCAGAATAGTTCAGTTACTCATGCAGTAAGAAAGTGTTTTCTGATGCTCAGGGACCATTTGCTGTTTCAGTTTGTTCCCATTGCCTCTACTCCTCTCACTAGGTACCACTGAAAAAAGCCTGTCTCCATCCACTTTGCACCATTCCTTCAGTATCTGTACACATTGATGACATCTTCCCTGAGTTTTCTCTTCTCCACAATGTAGTTTTATCTCTCTTAGCCTTTATCCACAGGAGAATTTCTGCAGTCTATTTGTCATCTTTGTGGCATACTAATGTACTCACTCCAAGATGCATATGTCTCTCTTTACTGACAAGTCCAGAACTGTACACAGTAGTCCAGATGTGGTCTTAACAGTACCAAGTAAAGGGGAAACATCACTTTCCTTGAGCTGGCAACATTCCTCCTAATGAAGCAGAGCATACCATTAACCTTTGTTGCAGCAAAGGAACATTGCTGATACATATTCAAGTTGATGTACACTAGCATTGCAGGTCCTTTTCTGCAAGGCTGCTTTCCAGCTGGGTGACATACAGCTTGACCTGATGCCTGGAGTTGTTCCTTCCCAGTTGCAGGATTTTGCACTTTCCCACATAAGGTTCTGGTCCCAACCTATTCACAACCCTCTGGAAGACAGCATGATCCTCTGAAGAGGTTAAAATGGTTGGATCCAGTACTGACCAAAGCTAGTTACTCCAACTAGAATTTACATTACTCACTACTATTCTGGGCTTGGTCAATTCAGCCATCATTCATGTTACCCCAAATGTTGCTGAGGATGGAGAAGTCATCCATTCCTAATCTATGGTGAAGAAAATTTTCTTATTTTCAAGACTAATAAATTCTATTAGATTGAGTTTCAAAGAGTCTGAAAAAAAATGTTAATTCAATTTTCATTTTTAAGCATCTCCTCATCACTAGATTTTCTTTTAGAGAATTTGAAACAGGGTTCTAAAAAAAATTGAAGAAAGAAACCTCCCCCTCCTTTTTTTTTTTTTTTTAAATACCATAAAGTAAATAAAGTTATTTTTAAAAAATCTACGAACACAGACACATTCAGAATGTGAAATGAAATTAAATGAAATGCAAATTTGCTGTAAAGTCTTAAAAATCTTTTGGATACTGTTTCCTTTGTGATCTCATTCTCTTTCATTGGTTCTGTGTCATGTGAAATAACTAAGTCTGTAAATATAAATAGCCACATTTTCAGCTTTCAAGTTCATTTTACATTCTAAGGCTAATGTATGATCCAGCAAAACATGTGAATATGTGCAAAGTCTGCCAATGCAGCCTAAAGGATCTAAATGTAACTGTAATTTGGATACAGAATATGTAATCAGAGGAAGGCATAATTCAGTAGATTGCGTATCTAAATGTCATATCATTTTGTAACTGAGGAACTATCTAGCCAAAAACTTTACTGCCTGAAAATATTTTTTTTTTAGTTATTTTGACAATAGTCCAATTTTATTTTTTTCCTGTTTGCTAGAAACCCTTAGAGATATTCTGTCAACACCAGTAATCTCTTTCTTTTTTAAAAAAATCTCCCCTCAATATTGAAACCCAACCATGAATCAAAATCTCAAATCCTGCATAATGGCCTGAAGATCATGTTGAAACTTCTGTTCAACTGTGGGTAGGGATGAATGGAGAGGAAAAATTCAGATATATTTAAGCCAATCATGAAACCACAAGCTTAGATATTGTGCTTACTATTTACTTCATCTCCTGCTAGAGAATCACGTTACAATATGTTCTTTAATTTTAAAATAACTATATTCTTATTCTGTTTTGAGGGTTCAGAGAGAATGAGAGGAGAATAATAATCCATCTTCAAGATATGAACTATTATATGATGTCTGTATAAATCAACATGGAAGTGGAAAGACAAGCAGAATTTTAATGATTACAATCTAAACTTCAGTGTTAGAAACAAGCTTGGAAAAGATCTCCAAGATCATCTATTCCAACTATCTACCCAACACCAATATTTCTCCACTAAACCTTGTTCCTTAGAGCAACATCTAAACATTTCCTGAACACCTCCAGGGACATTGACTTCACCACCTCCCTGGGCAGCTTATTCCAGTCCCTGACCTTCCTTTTAAAGAATAAATTTTTGCTAGCTTCAAACCTGAATCTTCCCTGGCATGACTAGAGGCCATTCGCTCTAGCTTTATTGCTAATATTTTTCCTTCAGACATTATTAGTGATAGTATTCAAATGTTCTTATATAGTAATCCTAATCACTGAGATCAAATGAGATATTTTTTTTTTTTCCCCAAACTATAGCTGGCTTTGAGTTTCTTCTTCCTATCTAAAGAATGGTCATGGATACTTCCCATTATCAGCTGGCTTAATAAGAATACCTTTTTCAATGCGTCTCAATGTGCTCATAGATCTTATTGGTTTGAGATACAGTATTTACCTCTATAGAGTTCTTCTTGTGCTTTTGGTTTCCTTGAGGCCCAGCATGTATCCTAGATGCTTGTGAAGAAGCTGTAGCTCATGTGTCATTTTTAACCTACTGAATCAGCCATCAGAATTACCTGTCCGAATTTCTGCTTGTTATATGATAGTGACAATGGATAATGTTTTTGGATCCTTCTGATCAAGTCAGAAGTAGTTCAGGAAACTGTCTGTTCAGCTGTCTTGGAAATGGAAGGTATTCAAAGACGACCAGGAAGGTCACATTTTTTCCCCAGGAAATTCAGATGTGAAAGCGCTTTTTTTCTTGTTTCCGCAACTGACAGGCACTAATAATAATGCATCTGAAATGGTATTGGGGTTCAAAGATCACCAAATTTTGAACAAAGAAACTCCACAGAATTGTGACAATTCCAACTTTTATCTGGTTATAACTCCTCCATGATTACATGTGCAAAGCTGAAATTCTTGAGGATGCCTTTAGATCTTAGAGAAAAAAACTAGGAGTGTCTACATTAGGATGCATCTTCCACATAGCCTTGATAAGTTCTCTGTATTTGCTATGTGAGTTTCTGGCTAGCAGAGAGTAAATCTTGTAATTCCATCTTGAAAGGAGACTTACATCTTCAGGTCCCAAATTATTATGTGTTTCTGTTCTTTTATACTCTTTATGTTATTTTAAAGCTCAGTGTCTTAATTTGTTTACTGCCTGTACTGGACCTATGTCAAGGGAGTTCTAGTAATGTGATTTTGGCCTTTGTGCCTGTCTGTTCCTTCTTGAACATAAGAATTTAGCTGGGATCAGTTTCCAGTCTGAGCAGTTCATCAGTCAATAATTGTTCCCATTATTACAGCAGCCAGCTTTATATTGGATCTTGGTTAATAACAGTATGCATCTCAATTACATGTTTCCATTAAGTGGCAATAATTATAGTACAATTACTGTTCAACAACTAAGCAAAGTGTATCTACAATGTCACTTAATGTAGCTAGATTTACCTAAAGTGTAATGTTAAATTTGCCTGTGTAGCTAAGAGGGACTTGAATTAATGACACTTTAAAGAAACTTCTGTGTATCTTTCCATTGTCACTGAGAAGACTCTGCCTAGCATAGGGAAAAAAAATCAGTGAAACTGATGGATGAGGATTAAAAAAAAACCACAACAGTCAACAGAAGTATCATACTGTAAAAATTTTCTACTTTCAGTAGATTATTTGGAATGTTAAAATATTGCTCTGAATCCTATTTTAGTTTTATACAAAAAATAACAAATAAAGAAATAGGTACACTTCTTGTTTGATTCCAGGACTGTAGAGACTTACAGGATGTATAAAACAAGATTTTTTTCAAAGTCTTTAACCTGGAACATCTATTTAACCATTCCTGCCACATTTCATCCAATAATTTTTGATTTTTGTTAGGTTTTAGATTTTGAATACATTTTCTTTTCTTTGCCAGAATACAGCAAAACAGTGGAAAGCAGGTTTTTCAGTTAGCTTTATCCTATTTCTGAGTAGTGATGTGTTTACAAATCTGTTCTGATTGGTTGTACTCATCAATTTTAGAGGTCTGGGTTCTTGATAAGATAATTTAAAAAAAATTATTTTCACTTAGGTTACTTGTATTGAGAAATTGGACTTACTAAAAATAAATGGATATAAATATATAAAGTAATGCATAGTATGTAATATATAATACATATAATTTACATACATAAAATATATGAACTATGTATATCCTATATCCTACCTCCTATACACATAGGATGATTTGGGGCTTATTTGTCTGCGTTGGCCTTCTCTTGAGGACATCATTTCCATTTTACTCTTCCGATCATACCCTGGGACAGAGCCCACCTTGCTGTTCCTTGCCATTATATGTTATTCAATATACTTCTGAAGGCATAATTTTCCATGCAAGATGACTTCTGAGAAGTAAAGTAGCTGTTTTGCATTGTTAACTTCACTGATAACTGCTGGGTAAAACTATTTATTTGCTGTGGAAAGTTAACTCTCTGGAGCAGCATGAATGGTCTAGGACTAGGCTTGCTTCTTTTTCTACGTGTACCTATATGTATGACTGATGATCCATGTTAAGCTGAACCATGTAAAATATTTATTATTTTAATAAGAACAATGGATTTTCTTTCTATTCAGAGGTGTTATCACACAGTAGATTTTCCTTGTTTTTATTTAAAAGTGTAAGAGTTGTTTCAGATAATTCCCTTTTTGCATTTTGGTTTGCATTTGCTTGGGATATTACTGTCAGTTGTACTATATTAGAGAATATTTGGGTATATTTAATATTCTTAAATCACTTTAAAATTAAGACACATAGTATACTATGCACTGTATATTAATGCTTTATGTAAAACACAGCTAAGATGAATCAGTGAATCTAGGATGACTAATGCTTTGCTAATTATGCTTTGTTCTTCCTGACTGAACTGAATAGAATTAGTCTGAGTGTATATGCATACCAAAGTGGTCCCAGAGATTGAATCTTTATTGTAGAATTATCAAATATCAGATTTTTTTTATATACTTATAAAATGTATTGAATTCTATGATCGGCTAAGGCACTGTAGATTTCATGTTGAACACAAGCAGAGGTGTTTTGGACAAATCTTGAAATTAAATTACAATAAAGAAAAATTCAACTTTAGATGATTTGTCTTAAAAAAGGGATAGATCCTGGAAATATTAAATGAACCAAAGAACAGTTTAAAACTATCAGTTTTGATCAGAAGTAGCTTTCCTACTGTTTGGATGTGTGAAAAATTCCAGCTCAACATTTGCACAAATGAAGCTTCATCTTATAAGCTAGTGAATAACTCAGACCTGGTTTACCCATATGGACATGGGGTGGCTCTACTTATTGGAGATGATTCTAAACTGAATCAATGATTTTACGATACTGTCTCTGCCACTGAGCATCTGGCCTGGTTCTGCTATATCTAATAGCCATAGCAGCAGCAGTAAAACAATATGTATCATTTGCAACACTTGGCTGTTAACAGTCTAACTTGCTCAAAACCTACAGCGGGTGTACAATTTCTTCATCAGTTCTACTTCATTGCTCTCTGTTCTGCCAAATAATGTATACAACCTGACTGCTTTACTCCTATTTTTTGTTAGTTAACTAGTTAGTTTGTTTATGTGTGTGTGTGTGTGTGTGTGTGTATGTGTGTGTGTGTGTGCATCCAGGTTATCTTTAGCTGCAGTAGAATTGAATTAATTTTGTATTGCTTTCCACAGGATGGTGTTTCTTTGATTTGTTAAAGTTTAAAGATCTTTCTAATCTTGCAAATTTTGGATGGTCATGAGATGCTGAGGTATAAGGTATACCACTTCTGTTGCTTCAGATACAAGCTCTCTCAAAATTTATTGTAATTTGGAAGTACCCTCCATTAAAAAGGTACATAAATATATTTCTAAATTTACAGTCTTGGAATCTATGGTTTAACTTGGTAGACAGTGAAAAGAAGAAGAAGAGAAGAGGAGAGGAGAGAAGAGGAGAGGAGAGGAGAGGAGAGGAGAGGAGAGGAGAGGAGAGGAGAGGAGAGGAGAGGAGAGGAGAGGAGAGGAGAGGAGAGGAGAGGAGAGGAGAGGAGAGGAGAGGAGAGGAGAGGAGAGGAGAGAGAAGAAACTGGGACAAAATACTAACTTAGAAAATTCTTATTTTTGAAAGTCATGAGGATGAACTTTTGTCAGTGTTTCGCACTCTTTTGATATACTCACCAAGTACTGAACTCTCATGTAAAAATTATTGTACTCATTTTTGAAGTTGACAAAGTGATTAGCAAGATACTACACTGTTTATCTGATGTCTGTATGTCTTGGGAGAGATGTTGATAGTCTTGATATTTGAATGGCTGTTTTCATCAGATGATAATTAATGAAGAAATGTCCTAAAAACTCATCCAGTCATATTATATTTTACTTTTGTTGTAAAAATTCCTAGGAAAAAAAAGATTCACAGCTTCTTTAGGAAGCTTCTAATTTTTTTGCAACAACTGAACAGGGAAGATGGAAAAACTTCCTGCATCTAGGTTTTCTCCCAGCAATGCAATCTTGTTCATATTGTGTCTGATTTGGCTATTTCAGTATATTTTTAAAACAGTATAATTTTCTATAAATGTCTAAATTTACACATTCCTCCTGCCTTCCCTATGCTTTGATTTTACTGTTAAAATAACAGTGGTATAGGATAGCTCTTCACTCTCTGGGCTATTGTACTGAAAAATGAGTGAGTGAGACTCTTGATTACTTTACAGATAAATCTGATTAACAGTTATGTTAATTAAAATGCATGGTTTTTAGGCTATTCTGAACTATTTATATGTGATTTACTTCATATCAACAGCTAATTTGTATTTAATGCAAACTAATGGGTTTTATGTAAATGGAGCATGTGGCAGTCTATTTAAAAAACAAATTATCTGTAGTTTCATTTCAGTTATTTTAATTAAATTTAGAGTGTGTGTGCAGTGGGAATGGATAAAGGATATGTTATATATGAAGTTCTGATGATTAAAACCAGTTTAAATATATAGAATAAGGAACAAATGATTCTCTTAACAGAAACATAGATTTTTTTTCTGACATATGCATTTTATAAAAGAATAGACAGAAAAGCAAGTTAGGGCACGTGCCCAATGTTTTTTGAATTGAGGAGTACAAATAGTTCTGATAATACTACATTATTTTCTAGATTATTTAGTTCACATTTATAAAATGTTTTGAAAATTGTGGGCAAACTGCATTCTGAATGTAGCTGAATACTTAAGAAAACAGTATCTCTTTATATGAGGACTGATCTTCTTCCTGAAAATACTATGCAAGTTCCCAATACTTATGCTACCACTGGAGTCTACTATGCAACATGATGGTTCTACTGATTGTTTTAACATCAAGCAAAAGATTATCTCAAGATATTTAAGATGAAACTAATATAATCTAGCTGTTTTTAAACCTTAAGTATTATATCACTCGTGACCTATTTGTTTGTATTTCCTGAGAGTAAATAAGTAAACTGAACTCTTATTTTTTACTGTTCTGACGAAATTTTGATCACAATATCAGCTCAGGTTCCTGATGATTTTCTATCTGCCCCATTTTCAAGCATTCTTTTTTGGAGATTTGTAATCAAAATATTTTTCTAACTTTTGTCATCTTTACTGTTTGAAGCCTTTGATTAGAAATGTCCATAGATATTTTTATTCCTCTGTGAAACTTCAGAGGTTAGAATATCTTTTCAGGACCTTAGCTTGGATGTTCATCAACAATTCTAGTATAGCCCAACAGTGTGTATACTGCATGCCAGTGAGCTGCCAAAGTTAATGTTTTATTGTAATCAGGAGTGGAGATGCCAACTCAAAACCATTGCTTGCTAATATTATAATTCCGCTGATAACTGAATCTTCAAATGATAGAATCCTTAGAGTTGGAAGGAATGTCTGGGGGACATCTGGCCCAGCTCCACTGAAATGAACAGGGACTCCAGAGCTAGATCAAGATACCCAAGACCTTATCTAGCCTTGAAAATTTGCAGGGATGGGGCATCAACCACATTACTGGGCAACCTGTTCCAGTGCCTCAGCAACCTTACTGTAAAATACCTTTTTTCTTGTATCTATCCCTTCTTCTATCACAGACCCTGCTGAAGAGTCTGTCCCCTTCTTTCCTATAGTTCCCTGTTAGACATTGAAAGGCTATTTTCAGATCTCTTCAGAACCTTCTCTTTTCCAGACCTAACAGCCCCTGCTTTCTCAGCCTGTTCTCATAGGAGAGTTGTTCCATTCTGTAGATCACTTCTGTGACTCTTCTCTGGAGGAACTCCAATAGGTCTATATCTCTCCTGTACTGAGGACTCCATATCTGGACTCAATACTCCAGGTGAGGCATCACCAGGGCGAACATTATGATATTTGCTCTAATTTCAGAAACTGCAGTGGGAGTTCCCACCTCTATACTTTCCCTCATGGCAATACATGACTCTTCTCCTCAGAATGGTGAAGTTTGGTCAACAGAAATGACAACTGTAACTTGGAAATCTAAGTACTGCAACTTTGTTAGAAAATTGGTAGTCAAACAAAAACAAATATGCTCTATTCCAAAGATAATTTCTGTTCAAATGCATTATTGTCTTAAATCCTAATTAATGATGATAAAGTAGATTAACACATTTCTCGCTTATGTTAGTAGCTGTGAATATGTATATCTACATATCTGCAGACAGACTTGAAGAATAAGGTCTTATTGTGTCTCCAGTTCAACAGAGAGCACAAATTGTTCCTTTACTGAAACTAGACATAAGTCTCAGATTTGATGAATATAGAATATTTAATCCTGTTCAAAAATTTGGCAATTGCCTCAGCAATCTGCTGATTCAGGACTGAGATATTGGTATGTTAAACATTGCTGAATGAAAAGGTTACACATTACTTGTTAGAAGAGTTATTTCAAAAATCAATGTTCATTTTCTGTCTCTTATATGTCAACAGCAACTTTGTTTTGCCAGCCAAAGATCAGCTTATTTTAGCATGGTGCCAGAATAATTTTACAGATGACTTGCTGATGAAATGAAATCATTTGGTCATTATCAGTGAGATCTTGAAGAAAAAATAAAAAAATAGTAGAAGAAACAAAAATGAGTAACATGAAAATAAGATATTCCTAAATGAACTTCACTTGTGATGCTGACCTTTAAAATCACCTTCTTTCTTCAGTCCTTTCTAGTCCCACAGCTAACTAATATTAGTCAGGTAGTGCAGGACTTTAAGCTTTTGTTTCCGATTTTGATCTTATTAAAAAATGCCATAAACCCATGTATGTTACCAAAACTGTGAATGCGGGAAATCATTTTAGAAATTGAGAATTCTGTTATCTAATAGTGTATCTGTGAATTTTGTGATTCAGGTTTCTACCTTCTACCAAAGATATACAGTACTTGATTCGTTCTTTTCTTACCTCACAGATAATTTCTTGATGACTTCTGTCTTGTCACTTAAAAAATATATATATATATATGTCACAGCTGATATAATCCTACATACTTGCAAAGCCCCTTAGTCCATTAGTATTCTTTGTTTCATCTGTATTAGACCACTGTCTTTAGAAAGCAGTGTCAAAGATTTTACTTGGACAGTTTGTGAACATCAGCCCTTGCAAAAATATATGGCCAACACATCTGTATGAAAATCACAGAATCGTAGCATGGCTTTGGTTGAAAGGGACCTCAAAGATTATCTAGCTTCAACTCCCCTGCTGTGGGTAGGGTAAACAGTCACTAGATTAGGCACTGAATCAAGTTGCACAGTGCCTCACCAGCCTGGCCTTGAACACGCTATGGGTGGGGCACAAATTTTATGGGCAACTCATTCCAGTGCCTAAGTACCTTCTGAATAAAGAATTTATTCATAACATTTAACATAAATTTCCACTCTTTAATTTTAAAACCATTCATCCTAGTTGCTGTCATTCCCTCCTGCTTACAAGCACCATAAGTATTGGGAGGCTGCTATCAGATCTGCCCTGAGCTTTTCCCAAGCTAAACAAGCTCAGCTCCCTCATTCTGACTTCATAGGAGAGGTACTCCAGCCCTCTGATCATCTTTGTGGCCTTCCTATGAATCAGCTCCATGTCTTTCCTGAGCTGGGAGTCTCAGGCCTGGGAGCTGTACTCCAGATGGGGCCTCATAACAGCAGAGTAGTGAGGGACAATCATATTTCTCACCCTACTGGCCACCCTTCTTTTGCAGTAACCTAGAATAACTTTGGCCTTCTGAGCTGCAAGTGCATACTACTTGCTCATATTAAGTTATTCAGCTACCAGGAGCCCTAGGTACTTCTCTGCACGGTTGCTGTCTGTTCCAATATCTGGGATTACCCCAACCCAACAGCAGAGCCTTACACTTGGCTTTGTTGAACCTCATTAGATTTACATGGGCCCACTTGTCAGTTTGCAAAGGTAGCTCTGGATGGCATCCTTTCCTTCTGCTGTATCAATGGCACAACTCAGTTTGGTGTCATCTGCATATTTTCTGAAGGTGTATTCCAAGTCAGGTTTATATGCATAATTTCTTACTGAACTTTTGGGACTATTACAGATTTGAGAGCGTTTCCTGGAAAAAAAGATTTTTTAGCTTAGTATCGTGTTATCAGTGAATTACATCAAATGATCAACGACTATTGCTGCTTCTTTCTAATGGCCAAAAGTTGTACCAGAAGAGGTTTAGGTTGGACATTAGGAGAAACTTTTTCTCTCAGAGTGGTCAGGCGCTGGAATGGCTGCCCAGGGAGGTGGTGGAGTCACCATCCCTGGCAGTGTTCAAGAGGTGCCTGGATGAGGAGCTACGAGATGTGGTTTAGTAGCTTGTGGTACTAATAGGAATGGGAGGGTGGTTGGACCAGATGATCTTGAAAGTCATTTCCAACCTTGCGATTCTATGATTCTATGATTCTATGATTCTTCGTCACTGGATATGCTAGGACACATTAAATGACCATCTGTGGGGAATAGATTCCTTGGCAGACAAAAAATTGTTGATCTCCTAAGGTCTCTTTCAACTGTGTATTTTTACCTAATAAAGAAAAGATGAAATGATAAAACCATAACTGTGGGTCTGAATCCAAGATGGAAAGTGATTTGAAAGAATATCAGTTTTATTTCTGATGAAGTCAAAGGAAGATCTCTGAATAGATTTCAATTCATATTCAAATCATAGAATCATATAATTTTTTGAGTTGGAAGGGATCCCCAAAGGTCATTTAGTCCAACTCTTCTGAAATGAACAGAGAAATCTACATCTTGCTCAGAGCCCTGTCTAGCCTGTTCTGGAGTGTCTCCGAAGACAGGGCATTCACTACATCTCCGGGCAGCCTGTTTTAGTGCTTTGTCACCGTTATTATAAAAAAATTCTTCCTTATGTCCAATCAAAATCTCCCCTCTTCTGAATCCATTTCCCCTTTTCCTGTCACAACAGACCCTGCTAAAGTGTCATGCTCATCTTTCTTATAGCTTCCCTTTAGAAACTAAAATGCTGCTCTCTGGTCTCCCTGAAGCCTCTTCTCCACAGCTCTTTAACAGGAGTTCCACGGCTTGAATCATTTTTGTGGCTCTCCTCTGGATGTGCTCCAACAAGATCACATCTGTCCTATACTGAGGACTCCACATCTGGACACAGTCTTCCAGGTGAGATCTCACCAGCACAGAGTACAGGGGTAGGATCACCTCCTGATCTGATGGCCATGCTGCTTCTGATGCAACCCAAGATAGAGTTGGCATTCTGGGCTGCAAGGGCATACTACTGGCTCACGTCCAACTTTATTCACATATTACTTTTTAGTTTGATTGTCCATTAACTAATGATAAAATAGCAGATACTTTATGGAACTGTGGATAAAAAATGGATTCATTCTGTTTTGTGCCATTAGAGCACAGACTAAATTAATTCTTTTTAATTTTAGGGCCCCTTAAATATGAATTATTGATTACCTAAAGCACTGCTGTTATACCAGTTAGAACTTTAAGCTGAACCATTTTCTGCTATCATCTAATTTCAGATATGAATGAAAATTCAGTTGGCACCTGAAAGATGAAATCTTTTTGCAAGCTGTCGTCATGTGATGGTCTTCCTATCTCAGTATGTGGTACAGCTTTCTGGAACACCAATTTCTTTCATGACTCAGGGAGAGATTACTTCTGCAAAGTTCCGGATCACAAGAAAGGTTAAAACTTCCATCCTAGGATGATCAGAATTAAGAATGAGAATACAGAGTATAATGAAGTTGTGGTTGTGATGTTGGATGTGAAAATATACAGCTCAGAGCATGTTCTTTACAACTATGATTGTTTTCCATTTAAATAGTAAAATTATTCAATTTTTTTTTTGTGATTTTGAAATCTTAGAAGTGATTTCAGTAAGAGAAGCAACAGAGAGAATAGATGTCAGCAGCAGAGCTGACTACAATCAGTTAATTTTAAGGTACAATTTCTTAATTTATTATAAGGACTGTGACTATATAGGTTACCAGTGGAGAAAACACTAACGGAAAATATCACATGTTGCTGATGACATAGTTAGAACTTAAACTGTAGTTTATGACTCCTATTACTAGTTCAGTATTTCTTCTGGGGAAAAAAAAAATCGATGCTTCAAATTCCTCTCTCTTCTTATTCTGAAAAAGAGATTTGAGTGTATATAGAGAATGAAAATTTACTAGGGAATTAAGAAAATATATGTGACTAATTTTGACATCCTGGATTACATGAAAACTAGTCATGAGGCAGGAATTATGTTATTTTAAAGGACCAGATAAAGAAAAAAAATGGTCTACAAAATGATAGTAATTTCCAGCCTGAAGGCATTGTGAACATAATTCTGAGACTTGCATTCCAATTGAGTACTTATGGATCAGAATTCAGCCCAAAATGTAATTGAATATTTTTAGTAGAGGTGCTGCCAATTTTGTCCATGTAAATGTTTTTTTAAATGTTATTTATATATTTATTTAAATTATTGCTTGAGATTCACTGGTGAACAATACAAGCACATTTGAAAACCATGTTTTTAAGAGTTAAAATGTCAATAGGATTGAATCCCTCCTCTGCATTATTTTCTTTCACATAACTTTACTGTGTAATTAATGATTTCCATTAAATCATTGTGCAATACATGCTATTAAATATTTAACAAACTCTCCTCATTGTGATTAGGAGAAAAGGTACATTAGTCATTTAACTCAGAAGTAAAAGGAAACATAAGCCAAAGACTCGCTTCTATAAATTTTATCCATGCCATTTGCAAAGAATACCTGTTGTTTTCCTTTGTATAAATGGTGTGTATTGAGAATTGGATGGAAAGTAGAGTGCAGTAATAATTCTCTCCAAACATTAAAAAAAAGCAGATTTACCTCTGTCTTTTTTTAATGTATGTACATACTATTTCTTTTATAATTGTTCAGTGGTAATGAAAGTTGTATGGCCCTTCTTGATTTTAATTAAGGAATATTGTACTGGAGGGCTTCTCACTATGTAGTTGAAATTCTGAACCATACTGTAATTGAATTCTTCTATGGGAGTTTGTTTTTGAAGGCCTATGTTAGTATATGACTTCTCAATCACGAAGAAGGGAAAAAGTAATGATTATTGTAGCTGTATTCATTTATTTTGTTTACTTATTCCCCAGTGAAAGCATCTTGAGTACCTTGTTTTCTTTCATTTATATTCCAAATAAAGTAATGCTTCCATATTGTTTTTTTAAGGTATACATTGAAGTTCTGCTAAAGTAGATAAAACTCCCTCTGTTCTGTTACAGTGCATTTCTCAAGGATTTTATCTTAGGAAGAACTATAGTCATCATTTACAGACAGAAGGACAAGATGTGCTTGTTTTCTTTTTGCATATTGAGGCTTTTTACTCAAAAGAGAATGACTGCCTTGTCTGACAAATTGAGTGGTATATCTGCTAATACTTTTGCATAACCTTTAAAGTAATTCTTGCCTGAAGGCCTTGTCTGTTGCTATCAACAAGATACAAGAGGCTGGATCTATCTTTTTTTCCATAAATAAAGATGATACCAATAGTGCTTTCTAAACTGATATAAAACATATATTTCATATCTTTTTTTAGTTCAATTAGCTGTCTTCATCTAGTCATTAGTTTTTATTGATAAAGAAGCAAATGCGCTCATTAGGAGTGGTAAAACAGAGTAAAATCATTTTATACATTACATTAAGGAGTAGAGACTCCAGATGTTCAGACTAAAGATAAAGAAGCAAGCTATTAAATACAAAGTTTAATTGATAAAGAACAGCAATATCGTCTAGCAGGTGACCCTCTTCTTCTAGAAGATTTTCGTTTAAGATAATGTTGTTGATTTATGGAACATTATTTATTTTGGGCAAAATACTGGCTTTTATCAGAGTTTACCAAAATGGATATAAAGTATAGTTATGAGTAATATTTAGATTTTAAAGGAACTTTTTTTTTTACCTTTTGGATTGCAATAATTTGTGATAATAAAGCATTCAAATTATTTGAGAAGTTGTGTAAAAAAAAAATACTTGCACTTTGTTTTTAATCTTACAGTACATGTAATACTGAGTGCCTGCTTGCATCTGGCATATCTAGCTGATGCTGTGTCAAATATCATTTGATGGTATGCTGCTACTGTGTAGGTGTTTATATGAGCCTCTGCTGTTGCCTGGCAAGACTCATTCCTACAATGTTCACTGTGACTCTCTGTGTTATTTTGCCCTGTGAGATGGGCAGAAGCAGGTGCAAATATTAGAGTCCCTGGGTACACAGCTGCCTGTGATCTCTCTCTTATTAGTTAGCCATCACCAATTTGAAGATCACCACTGTGACAGTGGTCATTATAAATGAGTTGCAGCTTTTGGAGTCATATTTGATGTTTTGTTAACAATCAGCCTCAGTTTTTGATGCCAATACCAGACTACCAAACAGCTTTTGCAGAGGTTTTGGCAGCACTGACAATAGATAAATGCCTACAGCTGTGATGTGAGAACAATGAGGAGGACAAAAAGGACACTGACCAGCTGTTCAGATCAGTTTCTTGGATTGGTTTCTCTTGGTGCAGAAATGTTTATGGCCTCATAAAACAAGTATTGAACAGAGCAAATGACTGTGCCTTGCAAACCACTAATATGTACATCTTTTCAGAATGTTGAACAGAATACTTTTTTTTGTGCATTGATTCTTCCAGTATTCTGGTGCATTTGGTCATATTAGCCTGAGACACTTAACTCTAGAAGTGCTGTTTTGTGAAAAATACCATCTTCCATTGCAGTTATTGAATAGTTAGCCTATTGGCTGTGGGCAGATAAATGGTGGCAGTTGAAGCAGAGGCTACTGAATAGCTTATTAAGGAAAGGTAATCACTGTGTATTTCAAAGCCTTCCATTATTTTGAGATTATTAGTTACATTATCTGAGTGGTAAAATGGATAGATTCCATATCGTTTTTCTTCTTTTCTCTATGCCAATCTTCTGGATTCAAACCCAGGAAAAGTTATTTCTCTGTTGTGCTTCAGAGGCTCTATTATGTCAGTTCACGCAGGAGACATGGAGCTAGGGTATATATGTTTATATATTCATATGAATTGAAACATAATTTATATTAAAAGTTTTGCTTCACTGTAATAGCAAGAGGATTTATTTACCAAGTGCCACAAGAACATATAATGTGTAATATACATGGATTTCAATTTGCCTGAGTGTGTGTGGTGGGTGCAAGAGTTAGAGTTAGCGTGGCACTGTATTCTCCACTCCACGGTACTCTGTTGTTACCTATGCAGTCTGTGATTAAAGAATCAACTGAAAAAAAAATATTGCCAAAAGTCACATAATAATGTTAAAAATATATTATTTTGTGGGGCCAAATTGCTAGCATCCGGCACTGCACATGGCCTACAGGCTGTGGATTGGACCTGGCTGACATGGAGGCTTAGGGATGCATACCATGATTAGACTATAGACTGGAAAATACATTTCCTTCAATAACAGCTGTTGGCTGCCTACTTAAGGTGCTTAAGATGAAAGGATATTCTAATAGAATATGCTGGGAGATGCGAATTCAGAAGGTCTTGGAACCTGTGCAGTAGAATCCAGAAATTCAGTGTATTTTAGAGGTATATTCCTCAAAATGAAAGCATCAGGGCAAGTATGACCTAGAATAATTCATATTCTTATGATGATGAAATACGTACTTTTTAATTTCATACCTGAAATACAAAGTTTTTACTTGAGTTGTATGTAACATTTTAATACAACTTGTGAAGGTATAACAAATTACACAGAATTACAGAATGATTAAGGTTGGAAGGGATTTCTGAACACCACCTAGTTCTATCCCCTGCTTCAAGCAGGTTCATCTAGAGTGCATTGCCCAGGATCACATCAAGGCAAGTTTTGAAAATCTCAAAATGAAGACTCCACTGGGAATGAAGTCTCTCTGGTAAATCTGTTCCAGGGCTCACTCACCCTCACAATGGAAAAAATTTTTCTCATGCGCAGATGAAACTTCCTATGTTTCATTTTGAGCCCATTGGATTTTTCCTGTTGCTATGTACTATGGAAACAGCCTGACTCCATCCTGTTGGTATCCTCCTGTAAGATATTTGCATACATTAACAAGATTCCATGTTAGTATTCTCTTTTCCAGGCTGAACAGGCCCAGCTGCCTTAGCCTTTCCTTGTAGGAGAGATGCTCCAACCTCTTTATCATCTTTGTATCCCTTTGTTGGATTCACTCTGGGAGCTCTATGTCTTTCTTGTGTTGAATAGCCCAGAAGTGGACTCATTACTTTGGATGTTGTCTAATCAGGCAGAATAAGGGGGAAAGGGAGCCTCATTTGACTGCTGGCAGCACTCTTCCTAATTCACCCTAGGATATCATTCACCTTGTTGAATTTTATTATATTCTTCTCTGTCCATCACTCCATTCTTCCAGTGTCTTCATGCATGACTACACAATTTTCTGGTGTATCTACCACTCAACCCAATTTGGTATAATTAGTGAATTTACAGAAGGTGCACTCTGTGCCTTCATCCAGGTTGCAGATGAGTAAACTGAACAAGACTGAACCCATTACAGACCCCTGGGGGGTACCATTGCATACAGGCCTCCAACTAGACACAGTGCTGCTTATTACAAAACTCTAAACACCTCAGTATCCACTCACCTATGCCACATTTTCTGAACTTACCTACGAGTATGTTATGGAAGTGTCAAAAACTTGCTGTCAGGTAGACAATATCCACTGCTTTGCCTTCCTCTATGCAGCCAGTCATTCTGTCATAGAAGGCAATCAGATTGGTTAAGCACGATTTCCCCTTTGTGAAACCATCCTGGCTGCCTTGATCACTTTTTTGTCTCCTATATTCTTAGAGATGGCCTCCAGGATGAGCTCTTCCATCACCTTTCCTGGGATAGAGATAAGGCTGACTGGTCTGTAGTTTCCTTTTTGCCCTTTTTGAAGACTGGAGTGACATTGGCTTTTTAACCCCTAAGTACCTCTTCAGTTCTCCATGACCTCCCAAAGACGATGAATAACGGCTTACTAATAGCATCCGCCAGTTCCCTCAGCTCTCATGTGTGCACCATTTAGGGCCCACTGACTTGTGAGAGCTATGTTTGCTTAAATGTTTTGTAAACCAAGTCTGTTACACCACAGTAAAGTCTTCCTTTCTCTGGTCTTCTTCCCTTGTCTCCAGTGTATGGGGTTCCAGAGGACTGATCTCAGAAATGAAGACTGATGCAAAGAAAGCATTCAGTTACTCTGCCATCTCTGAAACTTTTGTCACCAGTGCCCCTGTCCCATTCAATAGTGGGCCCATATGCACACTGGTAAGAGTTTGAAAAATTTGCAATCACGGAAAAACTGCTGCGAGCCTACAGGGAGGACCCAGAAAAGGTACCTACCGTGATGGAAGCTATGACTGGAACTCAGGATCCAGACTAGAATGATTTACATGTGATACTGGATGCACTGTTGACATGAGAAAAAAGAAGTGCAGTTTTAGCAAAGGTGGAGGAATAAGCAGAAAGAATCCTTGCTGAGGTAGCAAGTGGATCCTAAATAGGACTCAAATAATCAGTCAATGAGAATTACTGAGTAAATATCAGGGATTTATTTCATTTGGGAAGAGGCATGCTATCCCTAAAGCAAGGAATTTGTCTAAATTTTACCAAGTGTGAAAAACAGGAGCAAGACTCCATCAGCCTTTCTCAGCAGTTTAGTTAGCACTACTAATAAATACACTTGTTTGGATCTGGATAAGGAAAGAGATGTAGAACAATTAGTATATATTTTTATGGGCAGTTGAATCCAATCATTAGGCACAAATTACAGAGAATAGGAGATGATTCCCAGTTTCTTATTAGAAGCTGACTGGAAGGTATATAATAATAGAGAAGTAAATGAAAGAAAAGTAAGAGATATATAGAGAAAATTATTAGTGATGTCCTTACTGCAAAAGACAGGGAGAGGAAATAATCTGAGGAAAGGAACTCCAAGAAGAGGACCAAGAGGATACATACAAACTAATGTACAGGGGAAATGTTTTACATACCTACAAAAAGGCCACTGGCAAAGGCATTGCCCATTTGTCAGCAGAGATTTAAAGGTTTCAGAGGAGCACCAAAGAAGGCAGCTGCCATGATCTAGCAGATGTGGCATGGAGGCTTCAGAGGAGTGCTGAGCTGAGCACAGAAAATATCAACTTCAGCTGAAGACTGAAGAGACTGAAGGTAGATTTGAAGTTGTCCCCAACAGAATTCCTGTTTACAGGGAAGTTGGGGAAACAGCATGTGACATTTCATGCAGATACAGGAGCACCCTACTCTGATATTATTATTTGTAAAGAGCACTTAAGTTAAGACAGCTGCAGCTGTTGGTGCCAAAGAGAGGAAGGAGAACAGGCCATCTTTTCAACAGTTAAAATTTAGAATTGGGAAAAGATTATTAACTCATCATTTTTTGTATATGCTTGAAAGTTCTGTGCCACTTTTAGGTAGAGATATACTAAGCAAGTTACAAGCAGTAATTACATTTGTAGATAGACAAATTCAAGTACGTATTCCTGAGGATAAGATTGTGGATGCCCAGGTCTTTGTGTTGTAGGAATCATCTTCTGAATCTGAGATCTCTGAGTAACTAGAGAATGAGGTAACGCCATTGCTGTGGGATGCAGGAACAAACACCATGGTAATCAAAGCTTCTGAACTGGTAACTCTATATTTGAAGCTGAATGTCAGACTGGTAAGAAAAATAATTCAAATTTTTTGTGCGTGAAATGCTGAATATTGACACAGAGGTCCTGGCTTTGGGATTAGATTGTTGGAAGAGACCTGTGGGATATTTTTCAAGTCAACTTGATAATGTTAGCAAAGGACAGCCACCATGTCTTACAGCAATGACGGCTACTGTATTCTTGATGCAGGAAGCTAGGAAGCTGGCTCTGGAAGAAAAAAGATAACATTGGTGATGTGCATGGTGACAGCAGCTGCAGAATAGAAAGGAGGCTATTGGTTTTCCACCAGAAGAATGCTGAAATACCGAGCTGCGTTACTGGAACTGTCACACAGAAAATGGCTAATGTTTTGAATCCTGAGGTATTCTTAACAGTGAGCACAGAGGAAGAAGATTTGAAACATGACTGTTTCCAAACTACTGAACAAGTATATTCCAGTCGTGTTGATATACTAGATACTTCCTCTTGAGGAGCTGTTGATGGCAACAGCTTCTTGAAGGAGGGGAGTTGAAAAGCAGGTTTAACTGGCAGTAGATTTTCATCACTCAAAACATTAGGGAATAGAGGCAATGCCTGAAAGTATGAGACACCAATTTTTAAGTGTGTGAATGGCAGGAATCACAAAGAGCATTGTATAAAGATGTCAAACCTGTTTGAAAAACTATCCTTATAAACCTATATGCCCTCCACTCAGAACAACTAAGAAAGAAAACTGTCCAGGAGATTTTTGGCAGATGAATTTTTGTGAATCAGTGTGACAACGTGGGTGTAGGTACATACTGGTACTAGTAGATACTTCTTCAGGATGGCCAGAGGGTGTTCCCTTGTTGCAACAACAAAGCTCAAGATGTGGTAAAATTTTATTATGAGAAATCATACCCAGATTTGGGGTACCTTCAGGTATGTGTTCAGAGAGAAGCCCACACTTGCAGAAATTGCAAACTCTACCTAGAATCATTGGGATTGAATGATATCACCATGTTCAGTGGAGACCTCAGTCTAGCAGTTAGGCGGGAAGAATGAGTCATAGAATCATATGATCATAGAATGGTAAGGACCTCAAGGATCATTAAGTTCCAACACCCTGCCACAGGCAGAATTTCCAATTTCTAGATTGAGTACTAGATCAAGTACTAAACCAGATTGCCCAGGGCCACATTCATCCTGGCCTTAAACACCTCCAGGGATGGGGCATCCAAAAATTCTGGGCAACCTTTTCCCTCACATCACCACTCTCTCAGTAAAAAACTTCCACCTGACGTCTAAATCTCCCTTCCTTTAGCTTAAAACCATTTCCTCAGTTTTCTATCACCATCTACCCATATAAAAAGTTGATTTCCCTCATGTTTATGACCTTCCTTAAAATGTTGGATGGATGCAATGAAGTCTCCCTGGAACCTTCTCCTTTCCAGTCTGAACAATGAATCAGAATTTAAGAGAGTTTGGAAAGGTGCACAATGTCAGTAGCAAGAAAATTTAACTTGGCAAGCAGAAATGTTGCAGAGAGCTGCTCAAGAGGGGTTTCAAATTCTCAATAAGCAGGTTCAAGTTAATACCAAAATGACCTTGCAAAACTGGTTAATTTTAGTACTTTACTTCTGGTAGAGGACCAAGGAATTTGTGGATATCTCAAACTGGGCAAAGAACCTTGTTATATTCACATTCAAATCTTACAAATGATTTACAGGTTCAAATGGGTGAAATAAGGAATACAGCAGAAGACAGTAGAGAGATTAGGGAGGCTGCAGAAAATAATTGGCTTAACAAAATCTTACATGAAATAGGAGAATGGTCCCTGAAAGAATGGTTAGCCTCTCTCCCAAAAGGACTTATCTGTGTAGTAGTAATCATAAGCAACATAGAGCTCAGGAGATATACTGAAAAATATACTAAAAGAAGTATATTGAAGTAGTCAGAAGAACTACCTACTTCCAAAGTAGTGAACTAATACCTGGCAAATAAATTTAGGGCCTTCAGCAATTAATTCAAATTTTGCATCAAACTGACATTCTGTCTAGTGAGGGCTGCTTTTTTCATAGATAAGCAGGACACTGGGAGCTTGAAAGCAAAGCCTCAAATTTCTACAAGCCTTGAGGAGGTACGCTGTACCCTGCTAGTGTTGATAATTTAGTTGCCAGGTCTCTTCTTTCCTTTGCTAGACTTATTACTAGTAGGAATGCATTAACTCAGAACCTGGAAGACTAGATACTTGAATATTGTCCTGTTATCTTGGATTCCTTTTCCTTCCAGAGTCTAATCCCATGAGATTCCTCCAAGCATGTTCTAGATGAGGCCAAAGTTAGATCCTCTGAATTAGTTGTGATTCTACATGTTGCTTTTTATCCTCACTATAAGACCCTGAACTCTACCATCTCATGGTCACTGCAGCTAAAGCTACCATCAACTTTCGTATCTCCAATCAGTCCTTCCTTATTTGTTAGCACAAGGTCCAGCAACACCCATTCCCTTGTTAGTTCCTTCAACACCTGTGTCAGAAGGTTATCATCAGCACTCTGCAGGAGTCTCTTGGACTGCTTGACTGGAAAATCTTTCCAGCAGATGCTGGGGTACTTGAAGTTTCCCATGAAAACTTCAGCTACCCCAGTATCATTATCTGTGATCATGAGACTACTTCTAGCTCACAGTAGAATGTCTCATTAACTTCCTCATCTTGATTGAGTGGATTATAGTAAATATCCACAACAGTGTCTAACCTGTGGTTGCCTGCCCCTTAATTCTTCCTTAAGCTCTTTATTCACTCATCAGCCACCCAAGGGAGAACTCTATACATTCCAGTTGTTCTCTATACATTCCAGTTGTTCTCAACTCCACCACTTCACATTCCTGGCCTGTCTAGGAGTTTTCTTACTATCAGGACTTATTTTTGTATCTATATTTCTGCCCTGAAAATTTTTCTCCATTAGTGATTTTAGATATGTCTATGGGACTGTTCAATACAGTGAGTGGCTTATAGTTGTAGTTTCATACAGTGTATAAAATACAGTCATAGAATCACACATCCATTTGAGCTGGAAGGGACCATTAAAGTTCATCTAGTCCAACTCCTCTGCAGTGAATGTCTACATCTCTGAGCCTTGTCCAGCCTGACCTTGAATATCATCAGGATTGGGGCATTCATGATTTCCTTGGGCAACCTGTTCCAGTGCTTTACTAGCCGTATTGTAAAAACTTTTTCTTATATCCATTCTAAATCTCGCCTGAGATTATGTTGTTAAAATGTTCCCTTCCATCCCAAACTGGCTGTTCTAAACTCAGATATTTTTTTATATTACTAATGACTATAGGTAACAGAAAGAACTATAGATGTAACCTATGCATGGAATGCAATTTGAATAGGCGCTAAAGTTACACTCACTACCAATAATAAATGAGCAAGGATAGCACTTCCAAAATGATTATCTTGATTTTACTGTAGTTGTTGACTGAGCAGACCTATTCACTGACAATTAAAGAATTTTTTTTCAGAAGGCAACAGATACTTTGATAATGCTATTTGCTAAAAAAAAAAAAACAACAAACCAACACATGGTATGAGACAGTTTCTGAGTTTATTTTAAAAACTTTATCTTGTTATGACAGTAACCACATTGAGATTGAATTAAATGGGTTTCAGTTTATACACTTATCAATTAGATTAAGTGCATATCTGTAACAAAATAATTTTAATCCTTTAAAAACCTATGAAAATGGTATATGATAATCCAATTTTCAAAACTCCACATCTGAAATATTCTTTTATTAGCATGTAAACAGAGAATGGAACAGTTGTGCAAATTCATTATGATCACTCAGATGATGTTCAGCAGAACCATTGAAGAAATTGACTTTTTTTGTATTTGCTCTGACTTTCATTTTAGTAGCAAACATGCCAGGGTTTAACCTTGGTTCCCCAACAGTAGGTTAGTTCACTTGAAAACACCAAAAGGCACTATCCAAGACCTGACTTATTTTCACTTGAAGTCACGTAATAGTGTTATATGATCAGAAGGATGTGAAACATTTGATGGGTTCACAGTTCTTCATGACTAGGCAATGGAATGACCTGATCAATCTCTGGAGTGTTTTTGTCAATGAAAATGACATTCACACGTTCATGAAACCCACCAGTAGCAGCATTGCCACCATCGTTAATAGAACAGTAAGATACAGATGACGTACTATTAAAATTTCCATAAAATATGATTTTCATACCAGGATACAAGACACATGCTGCATACTTGATGTGAGACAAGGAAATAGCAATTTGGATGAGGTTGATGTTCCTACCTTTTGGATGCCAGTAGAGGTAGGTATTAGCTTCACAAACCTTCCTGGAAATATCAGTAGCAGGCTAGAGAACTGAAATAATCAGTATAGATGACCTCTGCAATGTTGCTTTTTAGCACCAAAGGGTAGTTGATCAGCTTGCCACGCAGCTACTTGTGAGTCTGATAGCAGGATTTCACTGAATGATAAATTATGCTTGCTCAGGAGGCTAAACTCGTCCTTGCAACAGGAAGTGCTAGGCCCTCATGCTGCTTCTCCTTGTTCCTGAAGAGCACTTGGAGTCTGAATGTGTCCTGAGCTGGGGCGAGGCTGTCTAAGAAGATGAGCTTGTGTTTTTCATGCAAGCGGATGAGGTTGGCAGTATTTTCTGCCTATATGTTTGGACTGTTTTTAATGCCTGAGCTAGCATCTCTCAGATGGCTGAAAGTGAGGGGACACATGGCTAGTGCATCATATATTGACTACTGTGCATGCATTTGTCTAATATCCCATCATTTTTTTCTGCTTTTTTTTCCCCTCTATTTCTGATTCTGATAAAAGCAGATAGCATGCATATTTAGAAAGTCTAATGGGAATTCTGCAAGATTTTTGTTGATATTACTCAGCTGAGTGCTCCCACCTGGTACTCTTCATGCCTGACAAGACATTGCATCTGATCTTGAAATGAACAGCAGGCCACTTCCTCCTTCCAGTGTCTGAGCCATTAAAAAAACATGCTCTGTACTGTTTAGATACACTCAAAGTGTGTAGCAAAGCAAATGGAATTTTCCAAATAGTTTGGATCATCACATATCACCCATCACATATTTCACCCATTTGACCTTGATGATTGCCAACAATTTGTATGTATGTTTTAAGCCAAATTTCTTTGTTTTCATAACACTAGATTTTAATGGGAAAAAATACCCTGAAAGTAATTATGATTATGCCTCACTTTGCCCATTAAAATATCTGGAATATGGGAAGTGTTACATGCTTTGAAATGTACTGTACAAAATTTATGAAAACAAAACTTCCAACAAATGGGGGAAAAAAAGAAAAACAGGGATGAAAATACTGAGATGGGTACAAGAGATAATACAGGATCTTCTCTGTCTAGCACCCAATAATTAATTATCTAAAATAATTAATATCTAAAACCTGATTTTATTTTGTCAGGGACTATTATTTGAAAGGGACAGTGAGTGTCCCTGCTGTGCATGCCAGGACATCACTATTGTAGGATAGGAGTAACAGCTTGAAAAAAAAAAGGAGATGACAAATAGAGTTGATTTTTGGCTAGGAGTTTCAGATGAATGTATCATAGAACCATAGAATCATAGAATCATAGAATCATAGAATGGCTTGGGTTGGAAGGAACTTCAAGGGTCATTAGGCTCCAATCCCTGTGCCACTGGCAGGGCCACCAATCTCCATATCTAATGCTAGACCAGGCTGCCCAGGGCCCAGTCCAACTGGCCTTGAACACCTCTAGGGATGGGCATCCATTAGCTCTCTTGGACAGCCTGTTCTAACACCTCATCACTCTCTCTGTAAAGAACTTCCCTGTGATATCTGATCTAAATCTTCCTTCCTTCAACTTAAAAACATTTCCCCTTGTCCTGCTGTTATCTATCCTTGTAAAGAGTTGACTACACTCAGTGAATTTAACCAGGTCCTCAGAAGAATGAAAACCCCACTGTGCACTAGTTGTATTAGTTGTATGAATATTCCCAAAGGCTCATTTAGACTGTATGTAGGTGTTAAATTAACCTGGATGAACTTTTGTGTATCAATTTCTGCTGGGTTTTACCATCTTTACTGCGATAAGACTTATAGATTTCATAAAGTTAGATCAAAAAAAAAAAAAAAAAAGAGAGAAAGAGTGATGAGTGATAGAGGGAAGTGCTAGCAGCAGAGTAGGGAGAAGACAAGAAAACACCTGAGGTGAGCCTACTATTTACAGCCCTCAAGACATGCAGGAGATGCAATCCGTTGTCTAAGAAGTGTGACCATATTTAAACTCAAAATTAGAGAGCAGGATGGTAGCAATAATACCTGCTTAGTTTTGAAGATATTCAGGTGCTACAGGGATCTGAAGGAACAGAGGGTGCCCACTATGGGATGCAACTGAAGTGCCAGGTAGCTGCGTTTGTGATTTATTCCTAAACGAACATCTGCAGTAACATACGAACAATATTTGAGATCCACTTTCCTTTTGCAGTTCATAGCAGATACCAATTATTCATTTTAATGGTCGATATGCTAAAAGATGAAAGGATTTTCATGGTTGTATTTTAGGGCTATTATTACTGATTAGCTCTCAAATTTCAGTCAATTAATCATAATAAAAAGATGTAACTGTTGTCATAAAGATATAACTCAAAGAGCATTAAAAGACACTGTGTTAACCTGACAGTAGTTGAAGAGGAAGATACTTTTTCAACTTAAAACTTCTGTGTACTAAGCAGATACTGTTTGTTAATTTCAAATAAATTCTTTCCTCCCTGATGCAATGTACTTCCTCAACACAGGATGCATTCGTAGAATTGTAGAATCTTAGTATCAGGTTGGAGAAAGCATCCATGATCATCCAGTCCAACCATCCATCTACACCAAATATTTCCCCACTACAACATATCCCTTAGTACAGTAACTAAATATTTCTTGAACACCTACAGG
Organism: Lagopus muta; assembly: GCF_023343835.1. Taxonomy (NCBI): domain Eukaryota; kingdom Metazoa; phylum Chordata; class Aves; order Galliformes; family Phasianidae; genus Lagopus; species Lagopus muta. The sequence continues at coordinate 47,833,072 of NC_064472.1, read as the reverse complement.
GACAGTGACTCCTTCACCTCCCTGGGTGTTCCCCATATTCCAGCACCTGGCCACTTTTGGAGAATAAATTTTTCTTCATATCTAACCTGAAACTCCCCTGGCACAACTTGGGGTCATTATGTCTAGTCCTACTGCTAGTTATGTGGGAGAAGAGGCCTACTCTCACCTCAAGTCAACCTCCTTTTAGGCAGTTGCAGAGAGTTATACAGTATCCTCTGAGCCTTCTCTTCTGCAAACTAAACAATCTCAGCTTCCTCAGCTGCTCCTCACAAGGCTCCAGACCCCTCACCAGCTTCATTGCCTTTCTCTGAACACACTCCAAGGCCTCAATGTCATTCTCGTAGTGAGGAGCCTAAGACTGAACACAGTAATTGAGGTGCCTAAGTCAATGAGATAATCACTAGAGCTGAGTACAGGAGTACAATCACTTCCCTGCTCCTGCTGGCAACACTATTTCTTATACAAGCCAGGATGGCCATCTGGGCAAACATCTCACATTCCCAATCTCTTTACTACTATCTCCAAATGCAGGATGTATTCTTGGAGTTCCCTTTCAATGCATTTGAAACATTTGAAGTTATAATTTTCAGTCCATATTGACCAGTCTCCAAAAAAGTTCTCTGTGCCATCACATGCAGATTTCTTACAAAATGACCCAGTCTTCAATTTCATGAAAATTCTTTCATATTTCATAATGAATTAGGAAACTTTACTCTGACTTCAAAGACTGCTTGGACTGGTGTACTATCGCATTTAAGGGAATAAGATATTAAAGCCTGCATGTGTTAATACAAAGACAGAAGGAGCACATTATGTTAGGAATAAAATTATGTTTTGGTGTGTTTCTGCCCCTCCCTGACTGAATGTATCTTGAGCCTGGAAGAATAAAATGCAAAAACAAACAAAAGATTCCTCTTTGCCATCTCATCCCTTCAGTCTAGTTGTGGAGACTCATCAGCTCTTCATGTGGAGCTTCACAAGTCATGAGAAATTTACAAAATTACTTTTTGTATTACCCCTTTACACATCTTAATGATTTACCTTCCCTTCAGAAAATCTTTTTTTAAAGTAACACCATTCCCTTGATCAGGTTTGCTATCACACCTGTCTGCAAAGAGAAATGCATTAGAGACACACCTTTCATTTATTTTATAAGTTAGCATTAGGAATGCTTCAAGTTTATTCTGAATGACATCCTTTTCACCATGGCCAAGAGACAGGATATTCATTCGCCAGTAAGGAATTGCTTGCTGTCCAGCTTGTCAGATAGTGCTATATAATTAGGTTTTCTTTAATGAACTGAAATAATCTTACCATTCCCTTTGAGAATCTTAATCTAGAGCAACAGTCCAGCTGTCACTTAGTACAATTCCCTTTTCTCTCATCCAGCCAGAGTGCAATTTCACTCTTCTACTCTTCACTGAAAAACAGGATAGTTCTCTAGAATAATTATAGATGAAAAAGTATATCCGGGAATGTTATTTTTAGAAAATTAGTTTTTGATGACAATGTACCTCATTTATTTGAACAATATTGCTTGTGTTTTTGAGACTAGTTGACAGCCAACCAGAAGCTAACTTTGAATAACCAAGCAGAGCTTTTCTGTATTTCAGTTATTCTCAGTATAGAATCATAGAATCACAAGGTTGGAAAGGACCTACAAGATCATCTAGTCCAACCACCCTCCCATTCCTATTAGTACCACAAGCTACTAAACCACATCTCGTAGCTCCTCATCCAGGCACCTCTTGAACACTGCCAGGGACGGCAACTCCACCACCTCCCTGGGCAGCCATTCCAGTGCCTGACCACTCTGAGAAAAAGTTTTTCCTTATGTCTAATCTAAACCTCCTCTTGTACAACTTCTGACAATTTCCTTAGGTTTTGTTTGTTGCCTGGGTAAAGAGGCCAAACCCCTCATCACAACCTCTCTGCAGGAAGTTGTAGAGTGCAGTGAGGTCTCCTCTGAGCCTCCTCTTCTCCAGACTAAACAGTCTCATCTCTCTCAACCACTTCTCATAAGATTTGTGCTCCAGACCCCTCACCACTTTTGTTGTCCTTTCTGGACCCTTTCCAGGGCCTCAATATCTTTCTTGTAGTGAGGGGCCCAAAACTGAACACAGTACTCGAGATGTGGCTTCACCAGTGCTGAGTACAGGGGAATGATCACCTCCCTGCTCCTGCTGGCCACTATTTCTAATGCAAGCCAGGATGCCGTTGGCCCTCTTGGCCACCTGGGCACACTGTTGGCTCATGTTCAGCCGAGCATCAACCAGCACTCCCAGGTCTCTTTCCTCTTCACACTCATCCAGCCTCTCATCCCCTAGCCTATAGTGCTGTATGCAAACTTACTGAGGGTACACTCAATCCTATCATCTAGATCATCAATAAAGATATTAAACAAGATGGGCACCTGTAAGGTGACATGTAACCCTTCCCTGCCAAACATATTTTATAAGAGAAAAATGGGCACCATAGCAGCTCCAAGTTTTTTTCTCTGATCTTTATGATTAGCATTTCATAACACTGCCACTATTAAGGACAAATCATTGAAAATAATTTGGACAATAATTTCTTTATTTGGCAGAAAAATATTTTATAAATTAAAAGTGGGGAGTAGTTATTAATGTAAACATTTCCTTTTCAAATTCATGCTCTTTCACTGGCTTAAAGTGTGCTAATGCATAATACTGTACAACTGACATCTCAGTGCAAATGTTTTATACTCATGTAGTCGCTTTATGAATTCTCTCTTTCACTCCTGTGTGGAGAGTGAGATTACGGGAAGAATCTGAGTATGCAGAAACATGGAGAATCTTTTGTAGAGAAATGTCTAAGAGCTGACCTGCCATTCATTGAATAGAGAGTACAAATAATAATGAGTTGGTAGTCTTGCCAAAAATTAAACCATCAAATTGTCAACGGTTTACAGGCTGATTTGGCCCCGTTGACTATTGGGGCAGGGGAGGAATCCATGGATCCATGCCCCAGGAAAGGGAAAAAAGGGAAAAGAGGGTAGAGATGGGCCCCCCCCCCCAAAAAAAAACAAAAAAACAGTGACAATGATCTGAGTAGAAAGAAACTAATTTACTAAATGAGATATCAGAATGCAAGATAACACATTAGAATACAATATAATATAATTCGAATTGAAGCTAATACATCAAATTAAATGAAAGTGTCAAAAAATTGAAGGTCTTACTCTAATGCTGAGGTGAGATGTTTAGTCTAGCCAAGCAGAAGAGAAATGAGGGGCAGTCTCATGACTTGCCAGGACTTTTGTCTCCCCTCTGAGTGCAAAGTCCTGTAGGGTATATAGTTCTTCTTCTTCTTTTCTGGGACAGGTACCCAGAACTGGAACATTAACTCTTTATCTCTCAGTGCACTACATGATGTTATGATGTGGAATACCAATAACTAA